>NW_028225180.1:42822316-42989441 GCF_052327205.1 Somniosus microcephalus | reverse complement strand
TCACACTCCCAATCTCTCTCTCTCTCACACTCCCAATCTCTCTCTCTCTCACACTCCCAATCTCTCTCTCTCTCTCACTCCCAATCTCTCTCTCACACACTCCCAATCTCTCTCACTCCCAATCTCTCTCTCTCACACACTCCCAATCTCTCTCTCTCACACACTCCCAATCTCTCTCTCACACACACTCCCAATCTCTCTCTCTCACACTCCCAATCTCTCTCTCTCACACACTCCCAATCTCTCTCTCTCTCACACTCCCAATCTCTCTCTCTCACACACTCCCAATCTCTCTCTCTCACACACTCCCAATCTCTCTCTCTCTCACACTCCCAATCTCTCTCTCACACACTCCCAATCTCTCTCTCTCACACTCCCAATCTCTCTCTCACTCCCAATCTCTCTCTCACATTCCAATCTCTCTCACACTCCCAGTCTCTCTCTCTCACACTCCCAATCTCTCTCTCTCACAAACCCAATCTCTCTCTCTCACACTCCCAATCTCTCTCTCTCTCACACACTCCCAATCTCTCTCTCTCACACACTCCCAATCTCTCTCTCTCTCACACTCCCAATCTCTCTCTCTCACACTCCCAATCTCTCTCTCTCTCACACTCCCAATCTCTCTCTCTCACACACCCAATCTCTCTCTCTCTCTCACACTCCCAATCTCTCTCTCTCTCAGCACTCCCAATCTCTCTCTCTCACTCCCAATCTCTCTCTCTCTCTCACTCCCAATCTCTCTCACACTCCCAATCTCTCTCTCACTCCCAATCTCTCTCTCTCTCACTCCCAATCTCTCTCTCTCTCACTCCCAATCTCTCTCACACTCCCAATCTCTCTCTCTCTCACACTCCCAATCTCTCTCTCTCTCACACTCCCAATCTCTCTCTCCTTCCCTCTCTCTGTCTCTCTCCTTCCCTCTCTTTCTCCTTCCCTCTCTCTCCTTCCCTCTCACTCTCTCTCCTTCCATCTCTCTCTCTTTCCTTCTATCTCTCACTCTCTCCTTCCCCCTCTCTCTCTCTCTCTCCTTCCCCCCCCTCTCTCTCTCTCCTTCCCTCTCTCTCTCTCTCCTTCCCTCTCTCTCTCTCCTTCCCTCTCTGTCATTCCCTCTCTCTCTCTCTCCTTCCCTCTCTCTCTTCCCCCCAGTCGCTCCCTCTCTCTCTTCCAACAACAACATGCCCTCGAGAAAGCCTCGGCACTGCCGGGCTCCCCCAGCTAGTATATATATAAAGCGGTCGATCTGTCTGTCCTTCCGTCTGTCTGTCTGTCCGGCTATACACTCTAAAGTTATAGAGCGTACCTACACGTGCGTCACTTTAAAAGAAAGCTTACGATTCCAGAACGGTCATAAGCGTATTTACGTTTCGGCGAGGCAAAAATTGCGCCTGCGATATCCAAAAAACATTCAAAATTCCGCTCATTATCCACTCATTAGCATCGAGTGATGTGAAGGTCGACCAATCGTATGGTCGAGAGACCCGACGGATGACCAATCGCTGTCTCGTGGGGCGGGTTCGTCGCGCATGCTGGCGGGCCATCATAGAGTCGAGTGAAAGGACCATTGACCAATTCTACACTTCAGTGACATGACGGTTGACCAATCGGTGCGTGTGTGGGCGGGCCTTATCATTCTGATCCGAGGTGAGTGTCAGCCATCTTGTCTCGTAATTTTTATTTTCCGCTTTCTGTATGTGTGCAGGGGATTTTATCCACCACAAATTTGGCAATTAGGAGCCCAACCAACTCATTATATAATTTGTGTGTAATAAATGAGTCCATTATCTGTTTAATTTCTGCAGGTCTGCTGTGTGCAGGCCTCAGGCCTTCAAGCCTGGGCCAATCCTTCCCAACCACGCCCCAGCTATGCACTGGCCATCCTGCTGGGCCCGATTCCAAACCAACCGCCAGCCATCTTGGTGAAAGCTGGCCACAGCACCCACAGAGCGCGGGCATAGAAAAGCGAGCAGGTTACCGGGGGGCGGGGCTCGAGGGGGGCGGAGCTCAGGAGAGGAGGGGGGAGCGGGAAAGGGGAGCGGAGAGGGTTAACCCGGCAGCTGGGCTCAGCCAGCCGCAATCAGCCGTCTCAACCCGCTCAGGCGCAGGCCCGGTCCCGGAGATCGGGAGGGCAGAGAGGGGGAGGAGGGTTACCCCGGCAACTAGGCCTGGCCAGCCGCAATCGGCCGTCTCAAGCCGGCTCAGACCCGGCTTCGGGAGGGGGGCGGGGCTTTGGAGCCACACACAAGCGGCCGTCTCAAGTCGCCTCGGGCTCGGGGAGCTGGAGGGGCGGGTGTCACGAGGGGCGGGGTGGGTGAGGCTCGGGGAGGTTGGACCTCGGGAGTGGGAGGAGGGCTACCCCGGCAACCCGGCCTCTCCGCCTCTCTCTCTCCGCCCTCCCCATCTCCCCTCCCTCCCCCTCCCCCCTCCACCTCCCCCCTCCCCTCCTCCCTCCACTCCCCCCTCCCTCCTCTCCCCTCTTTCCCCCTCCCTCCTCCCGCTCCCTCCCCTTCTCCCCCTTCTCCCCCTTTCGCCCACCCTTCTCCCCCTTCCGACCCCCCTTCTCCCACTTCCGCTCCCCCGTTTCCCCCTTCCGACACCCCTTCTCACCCTTCCACCCCCCTTTTCCCCACTCGCTCTCCCTCTTCCCCCCAGTCACTCTCTCTCTTCCCCCCAGTCGCTCGCGATCATCCCCCCAGTCGCTCTCTCTCTTCCCCCCAGTCGCTCTCTCTCTTCCCCCCAGTCGTTCTCTCTCTCTCTTCCAACAAAAACATGCCCTCAAAAAAGCCTCGGCACCGCCGGGCACTCCAGCTAGTAGTAAATAAATGAGGCCATCTGGCGCTTCTCTCCCTGATACTGGGAAACTAGTGAGACAGAATTTATGGCAAGGTTCTGTTTATTGTGAAAAAACAAAGAAAATATTCGTCCAGAATTATCCAGACTCCAATCAATTCTCAAAGTGAGTTGTAATCCTGACGTGATATTAACCTGTAGTTTAATGATGTGGAGCCAGACGCTCTACCATTGCACCACGAGGTCAAAAGATCATGTAAAAATAAACTAGGAAACTGCTCAAAATGCACAACAGGTCGAGCATCTTCTGAAAAACAATTCAACTTTTGGCGCGTAGATAGTTGCTAGAACTACAAACAAGGCCATGTGAAAATATAAACTGTGGGTGTATATATAGAATCATAGAAACTCACAGCACAGGAGGAAGACATTCGGCCCGTCGTGCCTGTGCTGGTTTAGTAAGAGCAGCCATGCTTAGTCCCTGCTTTCTGTCTGTATCCCTGTAAGTTCCTCATCCTCAATTACCTGTGCAGCTCCCTTAAAATTATTGATGGAATCAGCTTCCACCACCTGTTCAGATCGAGCGTTCCAGATCCCAACAATTCTCAGAGTGAAAATAATTCTCACATTCCCCCTCTAGACCATTTGCCAATGATTTTAAATCCATGACATTCGGTTATTGACCCACTCGCCCGAGTGAATATATTTTCTCTATCTACTCTATAACTAACATTATCTCTCTGCTTTTATCTTCTAAGCATCCATTTATAAACACATGTTTATTTAACCACCTTATCAACATGCCCTGCCACCATTAATGATTTGCGTATATGGACACCAAGGCCTCTCTGCTCTTCTACACTTTCCAAAATCATTCCATTTACAGTTTACTGCCTTTCCATATTAGTCTACCCAAAGTGCATCACTTCACACTTCTCCGCATTGAGCTCCATCTGCAAGGCTGCTGCCCATTTCACCCGCCTGCCTGTGTCATCCTGAAGTCTACAACTAACCTCATCATGACTATCTACTGCGTTCCAGAGTTTCGTAACATCTGAAAACTGTAGAAAGCTGCTCCCTACACCCGAGTGTTGGTCGTTTATAAAAATTGCAGAATAATGGACCAAAACTGACCCTTCGGGAATACCACTGCAAACCACATTCTCATCTGAAAAACATCCGTCCATCACCACTCTTTGCTTCCTGTCACTGAGCCAATTCCATATTCATACCATCACTTTTCCCTTAATTCCATGGGCTTCCATCATCTTAATAAATGTGCGGGTGCGATGTTTATATAAAACATGTTAGCGCTTTTGTCTTGCTTGTGATGCTTTATATATGTGCCAGTTTAACGTTTATTTTTGCATATAATTGCTTCTGTGATACTTCTAAATGTACTTGGGTGTATTTGTGTAAGAGTGATAAATTATTCCCAACTATTCACCATATATATTAATGATCTAGACAAGGGAACTAGATGTAATATCTCCAAATTTGCAGATGACACAAAGCTGGGTGGCCGTGTGCGCTGTGAGGAGGATACCGAGAAACCCCAGGATGATTTGGACAGATTGGTTGATTGGGCAGATGCATGGCAGATGCAATATAACGTGGATAAATGTGAGGTTATCAACTTTGGTAGCAAAAACAGGAAGGCAGATTATTATCTGAATGGCAATAGATTGGGAGAAGGGAAAGTGCAACGAGACCTGGGTGTCCTTGTGCACCAGTCTCTGAAGGTAAGCATGCAGGTGCAGCAGGCAGTTAAGAAGGCAAATGGTATGTTGGCCTTCGTAGCGAGAGGGTTTGAGTACAGGAACAAAGATGTCTTGCTGCAGTTGTACAGGGCCTTGGTGAGACCACATCTTGAGTATTGTGTGCAGTTATGGTCGCCTTATCTGAGGAAGGATGTTCTTGCCATGGAAGGAGTTCAGCAAAGATTCACCAGGCTGATACCTGGGATGGCAGTAATGACGTATGTGGAGAGATTGGGTCGGTTGGGCTTGTACTCGCTGGAGTTTAGAAGAATGAGAGGTGATCTCATTGAAACTTATAAAATTCTGACAGGACTAGACAGACTAGATGCCGGAAGAATGTTCCTGATGGTCGGGTATCCATAACCAGGGGTCATATTCTAAGGATAAGGGGTAGGCCATTGAGGACCGAAATGAGGAGGGATTTCTTCACCCAGAGAGTGGTGAACCTGTGGAATTCTCTTCCACAGAAGGCAGTAGAGGCCAATTCAATAAATATATTCAAGAAGGAGTTGGATATATTTCTCAAGGCTACAGGAATCAAGGGGTATGGTGAGAAAGCAGGGACCACGTACTGAATTTGGATGATCAGCCATGATCGCATTGAATGGTGGAGCAGACTCGAGGGGGCGAATGGCCTACTCCAGCTCCTATCTTCTATGTTTCTATAAATATATTTGTGCATTATTTAACATTGTATTTATGTGTTTCTTTGTGTTATTTATCATTGCATTTGTGTGTTTCTGTATGTTATTTATCATTGTATTTATCTGTGTCTGTAATGTATGAATGTAATTGAGTGTAATTCAAGAGTACCATATTGAGAAATAAATAGTTACAAAATGCATTTGGAATGAAGACAGATGCCCAATAAATTATTAAGATATACAGGGAAACACATTTGTTAGCAGCGCATTCAGGGAATGCATTTACATGTAAAACAAGTCAAATATAAATTTGCATCCAAAATGGATGGAACGAATTATATTTAAAATTATCGCATTTTTTAATTCAATTTTTCCTCTTGGTCTAGTGGTTAGAATTACGATATGGTTTCCCCTGCCGCCCATGTACGGTTCCTGGTCAATGAAGTGAGAAGTGAAAACACAGCTTTTAATAAAATTACTTGCTGCTTCTAAAGTGAGAAAGAATTGTTTTAATCGCCATTAATGAACTGATGACCTTATTTTGCAGATTGAAGGGAATGCTGACTAACCCAGAGTCGGTACTTCAATATATTTTCTGTGATGAATTGTGACCCACATCTCATTTTATGCACAGGAATCTGGTTTTAAATGTTCATTGCTTCTGACACCAGGAATCTGGTGCAACTTTTGTTAAACTTAACAGAACCGGTTATTTCTCAGACAATAATATTCTCTGACACAATGTTCCTGCCCAGGCCTGGAACATTCCGTGCATGCGGCTCTTGTGATAACCGCTCCAGTCTGGAAACCAGCACTTCACTGCATACACACTGTTTCGGGAGATGCCCAATTCCTCTTCCTGCAAATTCATCACTGGTGAACTGGCAATTCCATGGTGCTGGTTTTCAGATTTACATCAGTAACCTTTTCAATAAAGGGAAAGAATTTCACAGTGAAAATGTTTTGGAAAGTGGGTGTTACTTGTATTTGTGTTTTTCTTTGTTTTATTTATGATTTTATTGCCGGCTGACTCCCGCGGGGTGAGTCTGTTCTTCCTCTATTGAATGAGAAAAGAGGGGTTTGACGTTGACCAGACCCGCACTGCGCCTGATATTTGTGAGCTCATCATTTATATTTATTGTTTTCTGACTCTTTGATCGTGGTCAGCTTTAGCTCAGTGGTTACTTCGCAGTATCAACATCATCAGAAGTTTGAATCTGTCGCACCGCGGGCGCTGCCTGGCATTTTATTGTTATTTTTCAATCCACTTCTTTTACACCGAAACAAATTGTTATTTGATTTTAAATTACAACTAACTGATTTTAGAAATCTTTGAAAGATTAAAAGGACTGATATCTCATGGCATGTCCTGGCTTTTCGTGTCTTTAATCGAAAGAAGAGAAAATTATTTCATGGATGAGGGATTACAGAGACGTGGATAGACTGGAGAAGCTGGGATCGTTCTCCTTAGAGCAGAGATTCGATAAAGTGCCATAAAATCATGAAGTGTTTAGATAGGGCCAATAAACAGAAACTTTTTCCAGTGGTTGAACGGTCGATTAGCAGGGGCCACAGATTAAGGTGACTGACACAAGAACCAGAGGCGACATGAGGAAAAGCATTTTACTCAACGAGCGGTTAGGATTTGTAATGCACTGCCTGATAGGTGCGCGATACAGATTCAACAGCAGCCTTCAAAAGGGAATTGGATAAGATTCGAAGGAAAAAAATTGCAGGGATATGGGGAAAGAGCGGGGAGGGGATAAACTTGATTGCTCTTCGAAAGAGCTGGCACAGACTCGATGGGCAGACTGGCCCCTTTCTGTAATAACAACAGAAAATGCTGGAAAAACTCAGCAGGCCAGGCAACATCCGTGGAGCAAGAAGGCCTCTTTCTGTGCTGTACTATTCCATGACTCTATGAATTTCCAGTGACCTGAGAACAATGGACGAATACACTGGAAAAGTTAAAGCACATTCACCATCCAGCATTCAGCTGTCAGCGACAATTTCATGCCCGCTTACATCACATGTTGCCAGCAGACTGCAGCAAATCCTATTAAACGCACCGAGCCCCAGAATCGTCCCTCAGAATCCCCAGTATGGAACTGCTCCCAATACACAACAAGACGGGCAGCTTGTGATAAACAAGAAAAGTTTAGGTGTGTAGTCTTTTCCTAGAACTAGAAACAGGGTGGTGTGACAATATAAACTGTGAGTGTGTGTATTTGGGTGTCATGTTTATATATAAAGTGTGTGTTTGTGTGATGAGTGCGCTTCTTTGTATGTGTTTCAGTTGAACATTAATTTTCTTTTTGTACAATATACATCAGATTATCAAACAAAAAGATCTATGATTGAAACTGTGATACTTCAAAATTGATTTTGAGTATATCAGTGAGCTAGTGATGAATGTCTGTGTATCGGTGTGTTTTTTATCAATGTATTTGTGTGTATCTGTGTTCTGTAAAAATGTGTTTACGTGTAATTGAAATCTAAGACAGAAATAAATATTCAGAAAATACTGTTCGACTGAAGTCATATTTACCCGAATAATAAATAATACAGAGCCATGTAAACAGATTTGTCAGCAGCAGAGCCGTGGAATCCATTTACTGGACATCCAAAACAAGAAATAAAAAACGTGTCTCTATTTAACATGGATAAATCCAATTATATTTACAGCTGTTCCAACGTTTGAATGCAGCGCTCCCTGGTGGTCTAGTGTTTAGGATGTGATGCTCTCATCGGTGGGAACCCGGTTTCGAGTCCCCTTCATGGAAGCAGTTTTATGCAATGAGACATTATCAATAAATGATCTCATAATAAAGGATCCTCTAGAGTCATAGAGTTATACAGCACAGAAAGAGGCCCTTCGGCCAATCGTGTCTGCGCTGTCCATCAAGCCCTGTCCAATCTAATCTCATTTTCCAGCATTTGGTCCATAGCCTTGTATGCAATGGCATTTCAAGTGCTCATCCAAATGCTTCTTGAATGTTGTGAGGGTTCCTGCCTCTACCACCCTTTCAGGCAGTGAGTTCCAGACTCCAACCACCCTCTGGGTGAAAAGGTTCCTCCTCAAATCCGCTCTAAACCTCCTGCCCCTTACCTTGAATCTATGCCCCCTTGTTATTGACCTGCCTACTAAGGGGAAAAGTTCCTCTTTATCTACCCTATCTATGCCCCTCGTCATTTTGTGCCCCTCAATCAGGTCCCCCCTCAGCCTTCTTTGCTCCAAGGAAAACAACCCCAGCCTGTTTAGTATTTCTTCATAGCTGAGGCGCTCCATCCCAGGTAACATCCTGGTGAATCTTCTCTGCACCCTCTCCAAAGCAATCACATTCTTCCTATAGTGAGGCGACCGGAACTGCACACAGTGCTCCAGCTGTGGCCTTACCAGCGTTTTGTACAGCTCCATCATAACCTCACTGCTCTTATATTCTATGCCTCGGCTAATGAAGGAAAGTATCCCATATGCCTTTTTAACCACCTTATCTACCTATTCTGCTGCCTTCAGGGATCTATGTACATGTACACCAAGGTCCGTCTGACCCTCTGCACTTCCTAGGGTCCTACCACTCATTGTGTATTCCCTTGCCTTATTTGTCCGTCCAAAATGCATCACCTCGCATTTTTCAGGGTTAAATTCCATTTGCCACTTTTCCGCCCATCTGACCAACCGTTTATATCGTCCTGTAGCCTGAGGCTTTCCCCTCGCAATTTACCACCCCACCAATTTTCGTGTCATCTGCGAACTTACTGATCATACCTTTTACATTCTCATCCAAATCATTTATGTAGATCACAAACATCAAGGGACCCAGCACCGATCCCTGAGGTACCCCACTGGACACAGGCTTCCAGTCACAAAATCAACCTTCGACCATCACCCTCTGCCTCCTGTCACTCAGCCTGTTTAGGATCCAACGTGCCAAGGCACCCTGGATCCCATGGGCTCTTACCTTCTTGACCAGTCTCCTATGCGGGACTTTGTCAAAAGCCTTACTGAAGTCCATGTATACCACATCCACAGCATTTCCCTCATCCACACACCTAGTCACCCCCTCGAAAAATTCAATCAAATTGGTCAGACATGATTTACCCTTGACAAAGCCAATGCTGACTATCCCCGATTAATCCTTGCCTCTCCAACTGGAGACTAATTTTGTCCCTCAGAATTTTTTCCAATAATTTCCCTACCACAGATGTTAGGCTCACTGGCCTGTAATTCCCTGGTTTGTCCCTGCTACCCTTCTTGAATAATGGTACTACGTTAGCTGTTCTCCAGTCCTCTGGTACATCCCCTGTGGCCAGAGAGGTTCTGAAAATTTTCGTCAGAGCCCCTGCAATCTCCTCCTTTGCCTCACACAGCAGCCTGGGATACATCTCGCCCGGGCCTGGGGATTTATCTACTTTTTGGCCTGCTAAAACCGCTAGTACCTCCACCCTCTCGATGCTAATATGTTCAAGAATATCACAGTCCTCTTGCCCGATTTCTATGTCTACATCGTCTTTCTCCATAGTGAACACAGATGCAAAAAATGCATTTAAAACCCCACCTACATCATCTGGCTCTACACACAGATTGCCACTATGGTCCCTATTAGGCCCTACCCTTTCCCTGGTTATCCTCTTGCCCTTAATATACTTATAAAACATCTTAGGATTTTCCTTTATTTTGCTCACCAGTGTTAGTTCATGGCCCCTCCTCGCTCTCCTAATTTCTTTTTTAAGTATGCCCCTGCACTTTTTATACTCCTCCAGGGCTTCCTCCGTCTTTAGTCTTTTGTAACTGCCAAAAGCCCCCCTTTTTTTCGTAATGCATTTTTGTATATCCCTTGTCATCCAAGGTTCCCTTTTGCTTGTTGGTCCCACCCTTGACCTTTACAGGAACATGTTGGCGTTGTACTCTCTCTATTTCCCTTCTGAAAGTCTCCCACTGCTTTGATGTGGATTTTCCTATAAGTAGCTGCGCCCAGTCCACTTTGGCCAGATCCTGCCTTATCATATTAAAATCGGCCTTCCCCCAATTTTGAACCCTTATTTCCGGGCCGTCTTTGTCTTTTTCCATGACCACCTTAAATCTCACCGAATTATGGTCACTCTCGCCAAAATGCTCTCCTACTGACACTTCCAACACTTGCCCGGCTACATTCCCTAGAATTAGGTCCAGTGCCGCCCCCTCTCTTGTAGGACTTTCTACATGTTGGCTCAAAAAGCTCTCCTGGATGCACTTTAAGAATTCTGCACCCTCTAAGACTTTCACATTCTGACTATCCCAATTAATATTGGGAAGTTGAAATCCCCCACTATTATTACCCTATTATTTTCGCACTTCTCTGAGATTTGGCTACATATCTGTTCCTCTATCTCCCCCTGACTGTTTGGGGGCCTATAGTACACTCCCAGCAAAGTGCTTGCCCCCTTTTTGTTTTTAAGTTCTACCCATATGGCCTCATTAGAGGAACCCGCTAATATATCATCCCTCCTTACAGCAGTAATTGACTCCTTAATTAATATTGCAACACACCCTCCCCTTTTACACCCCCCTCTGTCTCGCCTGAAGATTCAATACCCCGGAATATTGAGCTGCCAATCCTGACCCTCCCTCAACTATGTCTCCGTGATAGCAACAATATCGTAGTCCCATGTGTTCAACAACAACTTCAGTTCATCCACCTTATTTGCAAGACTCCTTGCATTAAAATAAATGCCTTCCAGCATTGCCATATTCCCTTTTGCCTTCACATATTTGCTCTGCCTTCCCAGCTGACTTGTTTTTTCCTCCGTATTTGGCTGTAAATCACCCCCTACTATAGCTCCACTCTGTATCCCATCCCCCTGCCAGGTTAGTTTAAACCCCCCCGAACAGTGCCAGGAAACCTCCCCGCAAGGATATTGGTACCCCTCTGGTTCAGGTGTAAACCATCCGACTTGTACAGGTCCCACCTTTCCCATAAGCAGACCCAGTGATCCAGGAAACTAAGCCCTCCCTCCTGCACCATCCCTTTAGCCACGCATTCTTCTGTTCTATCTTCCTATTCCTATACTCACTAGCACGTGGCACAGGGAGTAATCCAGAGATTACAACCTTTGAGGTCCTGCTCTCTAATCTTCTACCTAGCTCCCTAAATTCTTGCTGCAGGACCTCATCCCTCTTTTTGCCTATGTCATTGGTACCAATGTGGACCACGACCTCTGGCTGTTCGCCCTCCCCCTCCAGAATGCGCTGTAGCCGCTCAGTTACATCCTTGACCCTGGCACCAGGGAGGCAACAAACCATCCTGGATTCACGTCTATGGCCACAGAAACGCCTATCTGTTCCCCTTACTAAAGAATCCCCTACCACTATTGCTCTCCCACTCTTTTTCCTCCCTTCCTGGGCAGCAGGAGCACCCCCAGTGCCAGGAAGTTGGCTGCTGCTTATTTCCCCTGGAAGTCATCCCCCCCAACAGTATCCAAAGCGGTATACCTGGTTGAAAGGGGGATGGCCACAGGGATCCCCTGCACTACCTGCCTGCTTCCATTGTTCCGCCTGGTGATCACCCATTTCCCTTCTGCCTGTGCTGCCCTACCATGCGGTGTGAACAACTCACTGTACGAGTAATTTGCGACCCTCTCAGAATCATGAATGCTCCACAACCCATCCAGCCATAGCTCCAGCGCCACAAGATGGCCCGTTAGTAGCTGCAGCTTGATGCATTTCTGGCACACGTGTTGGTCAGGGACACTGGCAGCGTCCCTGAATTCCCACATAGAGCAAGAGGAGCATATCACGGGGCTGGGCTCTCCTGGCATGAACTACTGCTTTATTCAATTTAAATTATATTAATTCAATACCACCAGTTAAGTAAGCATTACCTGGTCTCTGGAGCCCTTTGTAGGCCCGCTCTACCGCTGAAGCACCCGCCAAAGCTCTGAGGCCTTGCCTCACCTGACTCCCTGACTCACCCAACTCTCAGCACTCTGTTGGACCAGCACTCAGTGCAAAATCGCACTTCAAAGCCTGTTTTTATAGGCCCTGAAACAAAGACTTGCTGAGCCCAGCTACAGGAGAACCAGGTTAACCAGATTACTCCAGTTTCCCTTGTTAACTGCCTTCAGCTGCTCTGAGTTGTAGGACTTATTTATCCCTTTTTAACCCTGCTTAAAGCTGGGAAATTTAGATTTTAAACTGTAAACAGTACACAGTAAATGTGAAACAAACAAAAGTTTGATTTCAGCAACCAGTTAAGACTCCCTGACTCACCTAACTCTCAGCACTCTGCTGAACCCGCACTCAGTGCAAAATCGCACTTCAAAGCCTGTTTTTATAGGCCCTGAAACAAAGATTGCTGAGCCCAGCTACAGGAGAACCAGGTTAACCAGATTACTCCAGTTTCCCTTGTTAACTGCCTTCAGCTACTCTGAGTTGTAGGACTTGTTTATCCCTTTATAACCCTGCTTAAAGCTGAGAAATTTAGATTTTAAACAGTAAACAATACACAGTAAATGTGAAACAAACAAAAGTTTGATTTCAGCAACCAGTTAAGACTCCCTGACTCACCCAACTCTCAGCACTCTGTTGAACCCGCACTCTAGGAGAGAGTAATCAGAGCATGGTTGAATTTCAAATGCAGTTGGAGGGCGAGAAAATTGTATCCCAAACCAGTGTCCTGATCTTAAACAAGGGCGTATAATGGCATGAGGGCAGAACTGACTAAAGTGGACTAGAAAAACAAATTAAAGGGTAAGAAACTTGAAATGCAGTGGCAGACATTTAAGGAGATATTTCATATCTCTCAACAAAAATATATTATAATATAGATTTTAAGAGAATGGAGCACCATCCGTGGCTAACTAAGGAAGTAAAGGATGGTATCAAATTGAAAACAAATCCATACAATGTTGCCAAGATTGTTAGGAGGCCAGAGGATTGGGAAATTTTTAAAAGCCAGCAAAGGATGACTAAAAAATGATAAAGAGAGAGAAGATGAATTATGTGAGTAAGCTGGCAAGAAACATTAAAACAGATAGTAAGAGCTTCTACAGGTATATAAAAAGGAAGAGGGTAGCTAAAGTAAACGTTGGTGCCTTAGAGGATGAGACTGGGGAATTAATAATGGGGAACAGGAACATGGCAGAGACTCTGAACAAATATTTTGCATCTGTCTTCACTTCTGAAGACTCTAACAACATCTCAATAATGGATAATGAAGGGACCACAGGGAGTGGGGAACTAAAGACAATCACTATCACTAAGGAAATAGTACTCGGTAAAATAATGGGAATAAAAGACGACAAGTTCCCTGGACAAGATGGCCTGCATCCCAGGGTCTTAAAAGAAGTGGCTGCAGAGATAGTGGATGTATTGGTTGCAATTTAATAAAATTCCCTAGACTCTGGAGAGGTCCCAGCGGATTGAATAACCGCTAATGTAACAGCACTATTTAAGAAAGGAGGGAGACAGAAAGCAGAAAACTATAGACCAGTTAGCCTAACATCTGTCGTTGGGAAAATGCTCGAGTCCTTCATTAAGGAAGCAGTAGCAGGGCATTTAGAAAACCATACTGCAGTCAAACTGAGTCAGCATGGTTTTAGGAAAGGGAAATCATGTTTAACAAATTTGATGGTGTTCTTTGAGGATGTAACGAGCAGGTTGGACAAGGCTGAGCCAGTGGATGTGGTGCATTTGGATTTCCAGAAGGCATTCGATAAGGTGCCACATAAAAGGTTACTGCATAAGATAAGAGCTCACGGAGTTGGGGTAATACTTAAAGATGGATAGAGAAATGGCTAACTAACAGAAAGCAGAGTCGGGATAAATGGGTCATTTTCTAGTTGGCAAACGGTAACTAGTGGGGTGCCACAAGGATTGGTGCTGTGGCCCCAAATATTGACAATCTACATTAATGTCTAGAATAAAGGGATCGAGTGTAATGTAGCCAAGTTTGCGGATGTTACAAAGATCGGTGGGAAAGCAAGTTGTGCAGAGGACTCAAAGGATCTGCAAAGGGAAATAGACAGGATGGGTGAGTGGACAATAATTTGGCAGATGGAGTATAATGTGGGAAAGCACGAGGTTATCCATTTTGGCAGGAAAAATAAAAAAAGCAAACTATTTTTTCAACGGAGAGAGATTTCAAAATGCTACAGTTCAGAGGGACCTGGGGGCCCTTGTGCATGAAACACAAAAAATGCAAGTAATCAAAAAGGCAAATGGAATGCTGCCCTTTATTTCAAGGGGGTTGGAGTATAAAAGCAGGGAGGTCCTGCTACATCTGCACAAGGTATTGGTGAGACCACACCTTGAGTACTGTGTACAGTTTTGGTTTCGTTATTTAAGGAAGGGTATAATTGCATTGGAGACAGTTCAGAGATGATTCACTGGGTTAATTCCGGAGATGAGGGGTTTGACTTATGATGATAGGTTGAGCATGCTTGGCCTATACTCATTGGAATTTAGAAGAATGAGAGGTGATCTTATCGAAACATATAAGATACTGAGGGGCTCGGCAGGGTAGATGCAGAGAGGAAGTTTCCCCTCATGGCGAAATCTAGAACTTGGCGGCAGAGCCTCAGAATAAAGGGTCGCCCTATTATAACTGGATGAGGAGGATTTTCTTCTCTCAGAGTGTCGTAAATTTGTGGAATTCCCTGCTCCAGACAGTTGTGGAGGCTGGTTCATTAAATACATTTAAAGAGGAGATAGACAAATGTTTGCAAGATAGAAGACTGAAGGGTAATGGGCAGCGGGCTGGGAAGTGGCTTTGAGCCTGAGATCAGCCATGATCTTATTGAAGGGCGGAGCAGGATCGAGGGGCCAAGTGGCCTAATCCTCCTCCTATTTCTTATGTTCTTATGTTCTTAACAAAACAGTTACTCCGTCAGATGAAGGGCATTGTTTCAATCTGTGAACAAAGCCACAGCTTTCTGTTGCACATTGAAGGAAATGTCATCGGGGGATCCGGTTTCGATTCCGCTTCATGGAAGCAGTTTTAACAAAACAGTTAATCCATCAGACGAAGGACATTGTTTCAATCACTATGAACAAACCCACAGCTTTCTGTTGCACACAGATGGAAATATTCACCGAGTGACCAGGGACCTATCCCATGTAAGGCGAAGGTGACAACTGCTTCACTACGTAAACATCTAAATTTTGACCTCAGGTCAGAGACAGTGTTGAGGAAGAAGGTGAAATGCTGATTCTCTTTTACACACTTTCACCATTCGAAACGACAGAAATCACACGGGAAAAATATCCATTACAAAAGCATTAAATCCCGGAGGCTCTACCAAATCTTCTTTTTTTAATTTATTCGCTCACGGTATGTGGGCATCGCCGGCAAGACAGGCATTTATTGCCAATCCCTAATTGCCCTAGAGAAGGTGCTAGTGAGCCGCCTTATACAACTGAGTGGCTTGCTAGGCCATTTCAGAGGACAGTTAAGAGTCAATTATATTTCTGTAGTTCTGGAGTCATATATAGGCCAGACCAGGTAAGGGTGGCAGATTTGCTTCCCTAAAGGACATTAGTGAACCAGATGGGTTTTTACGACAATCCAATAGTTTCATGGTAACCATTACTGATACTAGCGTTCTGTTCCAGATTTATTTAATTAATTAAATTTAAATTCCACAGCTGCTGTGGTGGGATTTGAACTCATGTTTACACGGAATATTAATCCAGGTCTAGAGATTACCCGTCCAGTGACATAACAACGATGCTACCATCCCGAAATCCATTGGGATTGAAACCGGCTGCACTCTGTCTTCAGGAAATGGCAATTCAAATTCTGAGACTGGGCCAGAGCTTTGTTTGGACTCGGTCATAACCGATTTATCTCAACATCATATTTCCACGCTGGGACATTAAGTGACTAATTTAACATGTTTAGCTCTAAATAGCTCAGCTGGCCAATGATCACCTGGGCCAAGCACAGCTGGACAGAGTGACCCAGGGACTAGCATAGCTGGACAGGGATACTAAGGGACTAGCACAGCTGGACAGGGATAGCCGGGGACTAGCACAGCTGGACAGAGATACACAGGGACTAGCACAGCTGGACAGGGATAGAGAGGTATTAGCACAGCTGGACAGAGATAACCAGGGGCTAGCACAGCTGGACAGGGATAGCCAGGGACTAGCACAGCTGGACAGGGATAGCCAGGGACTAGCACAGCTGGTCAGGGATAGCCAGGGATAAGCTCAGCTCGACAGCGATACCCAGGGGCTAGCACAGCTGGACAGGGATAGCCAGAGACTAGCACAGCTGGTCAGGGATACCCAGGGACAATCTCAGCTGGTCAGAGATACCCAGGAACAAGCACAGCTGGACAGAGATAGTCATTGGCTAGCACAGCTGGACAGGGATAGCCAGGGACTAGCACAGCAAGACAGTGATACCCACAGACTAGCGCAGCTGCACACGGATAGCCAGGGACTAGCACAGCTGGACAGAGATACCCAGGGACTAGCACAGCTGGACAGAGATACCCAGGGATTGAACAGCTGTACAGTGATACCCAGGGACTAGCACAGCTGGACAGAGATACCCACGGACTAGCACAGCTGGACAGTGATACCCAGGGACTAGCACAGCTGGACAGAGATACCCAGGGAGTAGCACAGCTGGACAGTGATACCCAGTGACTAGCAGAGCGGGACAGAGATACACAGGCACCAACACAGCTGGACAGAGATACCCAGGGACAAGCACAGCTGGACAGACATACCCAGGGACTACCACAGCTGGACAGGCATAGCCAGAGTCTAGCACAGCTGGACATTGATACCCAGGGACTAGCACTGCTGAACAGAGATACCCAGGGACTAGCACAGCTGGAGAGGGATAACCAGGGAATAGCAGCGCTGGACAGGGATTGCCAGGGACTAGCACAGCAGGAGAATGATACCCAGGGACTAGCACAGCTGAACAGAGATACCCAGGGACTGGCCCAGCTGGACAGGGATACCCAGGAACATGTTGCGCTGGACAGAGATACCCAGCGACAAGCTCAGCTGGTCAGAGATACCCAGAGACCGGCACAGCTGGACAAGAATTGCCTGTGCCTAATACAACTGGACTGTGTTGCCCAGGGACAGCGAAGCTGGACAGCAATGACAGGAATGACGTATGATGAGAGTTTCGGTCGATTGGGCTCATAATCACTGGAGTTCATAAGCATGAGAGGGGATCTCATTGAAACTGATAAAATTCTAACAGGACTAGACAGACTAGATGCAGGAAGGATGTTCCCGATGGTGGGGGAGTCGATAACAAGGATTCACAGACTGAGGATAACGGGTAAGCCATGTAGAACAGAGATGAGGAGGAACTTCTTAACCCAGAGAGTTGTGAACATGAGGCATTCTCTCCCACAAGAGGAGGTTGAGGCCAATTCATTAAATATATTCAAGAAGGAGTTAGACATAATTCTTAAGGCTGAAGGGATCAATGGATATGGGGAGAAAGCAGGGACAGGGTACTGAATTTCGATGATCAGCCATGATCTCTTTAAATGGTGGAGCAGGCTCGAGGGGCCAAGTGGCCTACTCCTGCTCCTATCTTCTATGTTTCTATGTTTCTATGACAGGGATCCTCAGGGTCTAGCATAGCTGAACAGAAATTCCCAGGGAGCAGAAGAGCTGGACAGGGAAACCCAGGGACTAGCACAGCTGGACAGTGATACCCAGGGGCTAGAATAGCTGGAGAGTGATACCCAGGGACTAGCTCTGGTGGACAGAGATACCCAAGGACTAGCACAGCTGGAAAGTGATACCCAGGGACTAGCACAGCTGCTCATAGATACCCAGGGATTAGATCAGCTGGACAGTGTCAGCCAGGGACAAGCACAGCTGTACAGATCTACCCAGGGACAAGCACAGCTGAACAGCGATAGCCAGGGACTAGCACAGCTGGACAGTAATACTCAGGGACTAGAAAAGGTGGACAGAGATATCCAGGGGCTAGCACAGCTGGACAGAGTTACCCAGGGACTAGCACAGTTGGACAGAGACTCCCAGAGACTAGCACAGCTGGACAGAGATACCCAGGGACTAGCACAGTTGGAAAGCGATGCCCAGGAACTAGCACAGCTGCTAATAGATACCCAGGGATTAGATCAGCTGGACAGTGTCAGCCAGGGACAAGCATAGCTGTACAGATATACCCAGGGACAAGCACAGTTGGACAGCGATAGCCAGGGACTAGCACAGCTGGACAGAGATACTCAGGGACTAGCACAGCTGGACAGCGATGCCCAGGAACTAGCAGAGCTGGACAGAGATACCCAGGGACTAGCATTCCTGGACACTGATATCCAGGGACTAGCACAGCTGGACAGAGATACCCAGGGAGTAGCACAGCTGGACAGCAATTCCCAGGACTAGCGCAGCTGGACCGGGATAGACAGGGACCAGCACAGCTGGACACTGATACCCAGGGGCAATCACAGCTGGACATTGATACCCAGGGTTCAGCACAACTGGACAGAGAAACCCAGGGACATGGCCAGCTTGTTACGGGTACCCAGAGACTAGCATTGCTGGACAGGGATACCTTGGGACTAGCACAGCTGGACAGGGATAGCCAGGGACTAGCACAGCTGGACATGGATAGCCAGGGACTAGCACAGCTGGACAGTGGCACCCAGGGACGAGCACATCTGGACAGAGATACCCAGGGACTCGCAAAGCTTGACAGGGATAGCCAGGTACTAGCCCAGTAGGCCAGTGATACCCAGGGAATAGCACATCCAGAGAGTGATATCCAGGGACAAGCACAGCTGGACACTGATACCGAGGGACTATCTCAGCTGGACAGTGATACCCAGGGAGTTGAACAGCTGGACAGAGATACCCAGGGAGTAGAACAGCTTGACAGGAATACCCAGGGACTAGCATAGCTGGTTAATGATACCCAGGGTTAAGTGCAGCTGGACCGGGATAGCCAGCGACTAAGTCAGATGGATAGAGATACCCAGGGACTAGAACATCTGAACAGAGATAGCCCAGGTCTAGGTCAGCTGGACAGAGAATTCCAGGGACTAGCACAACAGGATAGGATTTCCAAGGGACTAGCTCAGCAGGACAGAGCTACCCAGGGACTAACACAGCTGGAGAGGGATACCCAGGCACAAGCACAGCTGGAGAGGGATACCCATGGACAAACACAGCTGGACAGAGATACCCAGGGACTAGCACAGCTGGACAAAGATACCCATGGACAAGCACAGCTGGACAGGGATACCCAGGGACTAACACAGCTGGACAGACATACCCATGGACTAGCGCAGCTGGACAGGGAAACCCAGGGATTAGCTCAGCTAGAGAGAGTTTCCCAGGGACTAGCACAGCTGGGCATAGATAACCAGCGACTAGCACAGCTGGACAGGTATACCCAGGGACTAGCACAGCTGGAGAGGGATACCCAGGGACTAACACAGCTGGACAGAGATACACAGGGAATGGCACAGCTGGACAAAGATACACATCGACAAGCACAGCTGGACAGGGATACCCAGGGATTAACACAGCTGGACAGAGATACCCATGGACAAGCACAGCTGGACAGGGATACCCAGGAATTAGTTCAGCTAGACAGAGTTTACCAGGGACTAGCACAGCTGGGTAGAGATAACCAGCGACTAGCACAGCTGGGCAGTTATACCCAGAGACTAGCACAGCTGCACAGTGATACCCAGGGACCAGCAGAGCTGGACTGTTAAACCCAGGGTCTAGCTCAGCTGGACCGAGATGCCCAGGGACTAGCTCAACATGATGAATCAGTACTCCACCATGTTGCGCAACAACTGGAAGAAGCACTGAGCTTAGCAAGGGCACCAAATGCACTCTGGGTGAGGGATTTCGATGTCCATCAGCAAGAGTGTCTTGGTAACACCACTACTGACCGAGCTGGCCAAGTTCTGAAGGGCATAACTGCGAGTCTGGGCCTGTGACAACTGGTGAGGAAACCAACACGAGGGGGAAATTACTTGACCTCGTCCACACAAAACTACCTGTCGCTGATGCATCTGTCCATGTCTGTATTAGTAGCTACGACCACAGCATGGTCATTGATGTGACTAAGTCCCATCCTTACACTTTAGACAACCTCCACCATGTTGCGTGGCACTACCATCGTATTAAATGGAATAGATTCAGAGCAGATCTAGCAGCTCAAAACTGGGCATCCATGATGCGCTGTGGGCCATCAGCAGCAGAATTTTATTCCAGCAGAGTCTGTGATCTCATGGCCCGGCATATCCCTCACTCTGCCATTACCACCAAGCCAGAGGACCAACCCTGGTTCAATAAGGAGTGTAGAAGAGCATGCCGGGTGCAGCACCAGGTGCACCTAAAAATGAGGTGGCAACCTGGGGAAGCTGCAACACAGGACCAGGTGCATGCTAAAAAGCGGAAGCAGCAAGCTATAGATAGGGCTAAGCGATCCCATAATCAATGGATCAGATCAAAGCTCTGCAGTCCTGCCACATCCAGTCGTGTAAGGTGGTGGACTATTAAACAACTAACGGGAGTAGGAGTCTCCTTGAATATTCCCATCCTCAATGATGGTGCAGCCTGGCACATGAGTGTAGAAGACAAGGCTGAAGCGTGTTCAACCATCTTCAGCCAGAAGGGCCGAGTGGATGATCCAAATTGGCCTACTCCTGAGGTCCCCACTATCACAGAAGCCTGTCTTCAGCCAATTCGATTCACTCCACGTGATATCAAGAAATGGCTGAGCGCACTGGATACAGCAAAGGCTATTGGCCCTGAAATTTCCCGGCTATCGTGCTGAAGGCTTGTTCTCCAGAAGTAGCCACACAACTAGCCAAGTTGTTCCAGTACAGCTACAATACTGGCATCTATCCAACAATGTGGAAAACTGCACAGGTATGTCCTGTCCACAAAAAAGTAGGATAAATCGAACCCGGCTGATGACTGCCCCATCAGTCTACTCTCAATCATCAGCAAAGTGATGGAAGGTGTCATCGAGAGTGCTATCCAGCGGCCCTTACTTACACGTACCAATAACCTCCTCACTGATGCCCAGTTTGGGTTCCGCCAAGACAACTCAGCTCATGACCTCATTACAGCCTTCGTCCAAACATTGAAAATGGAGCTGAATTCCAGAGTTGAGGTGAGAGTGACTGCCCTTGACATCAATGCAGCATTTGACCGAGTGTGCCATTAAAGAGCCCTAGTAAAACTGAAGTCAATGGCAATCAGGGAGAAAATGCTCCACTGGCTGGAGTCATACAAGCACAAAGGAAGATGGTTGTGGTGATTGATGGTCAATCATCACAGTCTCAGGACATCGCTGCAGGAGTTTCTCAGGGTAGTGTCCAAGGCCCAACCATCTTCAGCTGCTTCATCAATGACCTTCCCTCCAACATAAGGTCAGAAATGGGGATGCTTGCTGATGACTGCACAGTGTTCAGCGCCATTCACAACTACTCAGATGGTAAAGCAATCTATGACTGCAGGCAACAAGACATGGACGACATTCAGGCTTGGGCTGATAAGTGGCAGGTAAACTTCACGCTTCAAAAGTGCCAGGCAATGACTATCTCCAACAAGCGAGTATCTAACCAGCTCCCCTTGACTTTCAATGGCATTACCCTCGCTGAATCCCCCACCATCAACATCCTTGGGGTCAACATTGACCAGAAATAAATCTGGACCAGCCACATAAATACAGTGGCAACAAAAGCAGTTCAGAGGCTAGATATTCTGCGGCGATTGTCTCACCTCCTGACTCCCCAAAGCATTTCCACCATCTACACGGCACAAGTAAGGAGTTTAATGGAATACTCTCCACTTGCCTGGATGAGTGCAGCTCCAACAACACTCAAGAAGCTCGACAACATACAGGACAAAGCAACCCGCTTGATTGGCACTCCATCGATCACCTTAAACATTAACTCTCTCCACCACCGGCGTACCGTGACTGCAGTGTGTACCATCTAGAAGATGCACTGCAGCAACGCACCAAGGCTTCTTCGGCAGCACCTCCCAAAACCACAAACTCTTCCATCTAGACGGGCAAGGGCAGCAGGCGCATGGGAAGAATACCACCTCCAAGTTCCCACCAAATCACACACAATCCTTACTTAGAAACATATTCCCGATCCTTCATCATCGCTGGGTCAAAATTATAGAACTCCCTACCAAACAGCACTGTGGGAGTTTCTTCACCACCCAGACTGCAAAGGTTCAAGTAGGTGGTTCACCAACACATTCACAAGGGCAACTAGGGATCGACAATAAATACTGGCATTGCCAGCGACGCCCACATCCCATGAACGAATATGTGAAAAGAATTTAATTTCTATTGCATGTACTGCGAGTTGAATAAACAGATGATGCCTCACTGCAATGTTCAAGAATCTTAATGAAAACCCTTAATCTAACAATGGCCCTTGTACTTTAATGTGAATAGGCTTCAATTATTTATTGTGATTAAGTGCCCCCTTTAACCGTTACTTTTTAACATTCTGCCTCATTTTGAGGTTCAAAATGTCAAACTCCACTTGGTTTCTTTTATACGTGGTTCCCAGGCTCTGCCAATCCGGCTGGCATCCAGCCTCTGAGTAAATGTTGGGGAGTTGCAGGCTGTTCTGGGTAATAGGCACATTCTGATTTAACCTGATTTAGACGACCAACAGTATTTAAGGCAGGAGTCAGGTAGCAGAGAGATGTTTTAATTCCATCACTCAGTGAAGCATCTGCACCCACCTACGATCGTGAGAAGCCAATGTCTAATCAACCAGTTCATCTATTAGCAACACTAAAATAGAAAGCAAAGGCATGAACAAGTTAACCATTACATTACCGTGTCAAATTCAGTCCCATATGGTTGTGATTCTGCGGTCCCATTCTTCTAATTAAATAATTGTTCTGTTTCCTTGAGATTTTCAATTTCTAATTAAATAGTTACTGTGTTTCCCTGACATTGTGTGCCCTCTCTTTGTTATTAAACAGTAACTTTGTTCCCCTGGCACCTAACTTTATATACATGGCTACTAAGTTCTATGAGCCCCAATTTCTACTTAAACAGTTATTGTGTTCTCCTAAATTATCCCATTCTATATTCCTAATTAAACAGTTAATATGTTCCACTAAATTACCCTGTCCTCTATCTCTGGTGAAAAAGTTACCGTGGTCCCCTAAATTACCCTGTCCTCTATCTCTAGTGAAGCTAGTACTGGGAGATTTCACTTTCCACTTGTAAAATATCTTTTGATTGTGTGTTTATTAATCTGTGCATTACCATTTCTCATATTTCTCTTAATCTGACGTATCAGACAAAAAAACAACTTACCTGAGTCTATTGGTTAAGTGACTGTAACTAGTGCTAAATATGATTTAACCTGATTTTGCTCCCTGGAGGATTGATGTGTGGATAAATATAGGTTCCCTTCCATTGCCTCAGCCGTGCGCCAGGCAGTGTCCTTTACCTTCGTCAGAATTCATCCATTCTCAGGAAATAGTAAATATATTTACTACCGGATTCTTGCAGCCGTCAGTGTCCCCGTTGAGCCATTGTAACCTGTTTATTGTTAATTGGTTTTAATTTTCTCCCTATTCTGACTGCCTGTTGGATACGGTAACGCGTTTTCCGATGTCAGCATTACACAGTCGTTAGTTACAGGACCCACTGGTGAACCACGTGTCCATACTTCCGTGTTCCCCTTAATCTGGTAATGTTACTGATGTTACGATGCTCTTTGAAGCTCCAACACACGGATTTTAGCGGATTTTCGGACCATTCTGTCGGCCCTTGCAGAATGAGCACTGCAGGAGCTCATTAAAATGTGTGGGTGGGTTTCCCAGGCAATGGCCATAATATTAATCCTGTTCTCACACTGCTCCGTGTTGATAATCACACTGCTCCATGTTAATAATCACACTAAATGGGGTAAAATGCTCTGAACAGGTATAGAAACAGAGAAGCATACAAAATAGGAGGAGGAGTAGGCCATTCGGCCCCTCATGCCTGCTCCACCATTCAATGAGATCATGGCTGATCATCCAAATTTAGTACCCTGTCCCTGGCTTTTCCCCATACCCCTTGATCCCTTTAGCCTTAAGAAATATATCTAACGCCTCTATATCTATATATATGTCAATCAGACACTGGAACATTATTTTTCTCCTCTCTCTTTCTTACAGCGAACTTGCTGACAAAAGTGATTCTCTCCCAAGGAAACTGTGACCTTTCCAAGAGTATCTCTGTCTAAATGGTGGTCATGGCAACAGCAGATCTACTGGTCATGATCTTCAATGTAATAGCGTATTATATTATCAGTTATCACTATCCACTTTAAATCCTGTAACACTATATATATGGTTATTTTCATACTAGATTTCTGTTTGGTTCACCGTCTCCTTCACCTTTGACCAATTTGTAGTTCTCTGTTGCCACAAGTTTAAAATAAAGTACTGCACCAAGAAAACCGCGGCCACGGTTATAAAACGTTCTCTGTCTGATCTTGTTAAAGAGCATCCCCTTTTGTTTTCAGTTGATTATCAGCAAATAATTTATAATGTGCAGTGGGGCTGTAGGTCAAGAGTTGATTTTTTTTCCTCAACTGCAGGTGTAGCGTACTCCTGGTTTCACAACGTCTGGGCCATTTGCCTTCCATTTACTTTAATCGCCTTGTTGAAATGTTTGACAATCAAACGTATTTTATTGGCCAACAGAGCATGCAGGGGGCTCCGGGGTCCAAGCAGTGAGAATCTCAGCGATACAGAAAAGGAGAACCGAAGAAAATCCATAATTGTACTTATCACTCTATCCAGCAGTTTTATATTGTGGTAAAAGGTAAGAAGTCACACAACACCAGGTTATAGTCCAACAGCTTTAATTGAAATCACAAGCTTTCGGAGCACTGCTCCTTCATCAGGTGAAATGGAGAAATGCATAAAGACACAGCTTATATAGTCAGAGAATCATGTCAGATGTTTACAGGTAATGTTTCCAGCTGCCATTTATCACACCTCGGCAGAGAGATAATCACAGCAATCAAAGGTGTGAATGGGGTCCAAACAGGTCATTCAGGAAAACATTACATCAAAGAACAATGAGGTGGGGTCACAAGGGGTCAAATATTGCGGATGCTGGGGTCTGTATGAAAAACAGAAAAACAGACAAAAAACATTTTTTTTGCTGGAAATCACAGCAGGTCCGTCCGCATCAGTGCAGAGAGAACAAGCCAATGTCGACTCGAGCCTGGAAGACCCTGCGTCAGGTGGGGTTACATGTAGCGTGACATGAACCCAAGATCTTGCTTGAGGCCGTCCTCATGGGTGCGGAACTTAGCTATCAGTTTCGGCTCGACGATTTTGCGTTGCCGTGTGTCTCGAAGGCCGCCTTGGAAAATGCTTACCCAAAGATCGGAGGCTGAATGTCCTTGACTGCTGAAGTGTTCCCCGACTGGGAGGGAACACTCCTGCCTTGTGATTGTTGCGCGGTGTCCGATCATCCGTTGGGAACAGCCATGGGGACCAAATTCACACCCCAATACGCAAACATCTTCATGCACAAGTTCGAGCAAGACTTCTTCGCTGCACGGGATCTCCAACCAACGCTATACACCAGATACATCAACGACATTTTCTTTCTATGGACCCACGGCAAAGAATCACTGAAAAGACTACACGATAACATCAACAAATTCCATCCCACCATCAAACTCACGATGGACTACTCCTCAGAATCGGTTTCATTCCTGGACACACGAATCTCCATCAAAGACGGACACCTCAGCACTCCACTCTACCGCAAGCCCACGGACAACCTCACGATGCTTCACTTCTCCAGCTTCCACCACAACCACGTTAAAGAAGCCATCCCCTATGGACAAGCCCTGCGAATACATAGGATCTGCTCAGACGAGGAGGAACGCGATGGACACCTACAGACACTGAAAGCCGCCGTTTATAGAAGGGGATATGACGCTCGACTCGTCAATCGACAGTTCTGATGGGCCACAGCGAAAAATCGCATAGACCTCCTCACAAGACAAACACAGGACACAACCAACAGAGTGCCCTTCGTCATCCAGTACTTCCCCGGAGCGGAGAAACTACGCCATTTTCTTCGCAGCCTTCAACAAGTCATTGATGATGATGAACACCTCGCTAAGGCCATCTCCACGCCTTCACTGCTCACTTTCAAACAGCCGCCTAACCTCAAACAGACCATCGTTCGCAGCAAATTACCCAGCTTTCAGGAGAACAGCGACCACGACACCACACAACCCTGCCACAGCAACCTCTGCAAGACATGCTAGATCATCAACAGAGATACCAGCATCACACGTGAGGACACCACCCACCAGGTACATGGTACATACTCATGTGACTCGGCCAAAGTTGTCTACCTCATACGTTGCAGAAATGGATGCCCCGGAGCATGGTACATCAGCGAGACCATGCAGACACTGCGACAATGGATGAACGGACAACACGCAACAATCACCAGGCAGGAGTGTTCCCTTCCAGTCGGGGAACACTTCTGCAGTCAAGGACATTCAGCCTCCAATCTTCGGGTAAGCATTCTCCAAGGCGGCCTTTGAGACACACGACAACGCAAAATCGTCGAGCAGAAACTGATAGCCAAGTTCCGCAGCCATGAGGATGGCCTCAACCAAGATCTTGGGTTCATGTCATGCTACACGTAACCCCACCTGACGCAAGGTCACCCAGACTCGAGTCGACATTGGCTTGTTCTCTCTATACAGATGCGGCCGGACCTGCTGTGATTTCCAGCAAAAAAAATGTTTTTTGTCTGTTTTTTTGTTTTTCATGCAGACCCCAGCATTTACAATATTTGACCCCTTGTGAGCCCACCTCATTGTTTTTGATGTAATGTTTTCCTGACTGACCTGTTTGGACACCATTCACACCTTTGATTGCTGTGATTATCTCTCTGCCGAGGTTTGATAAATGGCAGTTGGAAACATTACCTGTAAACATCTGATACGATTCTCTGACTATGTAAGCTGTGTTTTTATGCATTTCTCCATTTCACCTGACGAAGGAGCAGCGCTCCGAAAGCTTGTGATTTCAAATAAAGCTGTTGGACTATAACCTGGTGTTATGTGACTTCTTACATTTGTCCACCCCAGTCCAACTCCGGCATCTCCACACCATTTTATTTTGGTGGCAGACAAATGCCGTGCCTTTTTCAATGACCAGACTGTCTAAATCCAATTATTACCGAGGCGACCACATCAAATCCTGGATATATCACTACTGAAATCGGAGCCATGCTGAAGCTTTTGAGTTCCTGTCCAAACACATGCAGTGACCCAGAGGAAATTTAGAGAAGATCGGAAGAAGGTGCTGAAATCTCCCTGGACACTGATTATAAGAATGTTTAAAAATGAAATAAATACGAGCTAGAGCTGCCTTTGGAACATTAGAATTCACTTTTACCTCCGCTTCCAGCTTAGACTGGGGTTTCTCTCCTTACAGCTACACCAAGATGGTTCTTGTAAAAATCTCACAGGAACCCGACTGACTATATTTGTGCCCCTTGTTTCATTTAACACAACATTGGCTGTGGGTTTGCAAAGTTCGTTAACTGATGACTCCTGACAAATAAGGACATTCAGGCTTTAGTATGAAAAGTGTCAGTGATGAATAATTTTTAATAATGGAATAAAATATTTGATCAACGGGATTGATATCTGACAGAGTGAGGAATGTAAATTAATTCTACCGTGTTGTCCGCCAGATTTAGGATAATATTCGGTGGTTTAGCACTCCTGGTGACATTATCTTTTCTCGCAGGTTTGCTGAAAATGTTGCTTGGACTGATTGAAGCTGCACCGACCGCCTCATTCCAACTCCTGGGAATAAGGAGCAGTGCCGCTGTCTACTTCACAGTGTCGCGATCTTTCACCATGGCCTAGAAATTCAGTATAGCCACTTTTGGAGCGGTAAAGTTAGCGCCCGCTGGAAAGTGGAGGCCACTTCGCCGAAATTCAGTAGCTTTGGCCAAGGAGTTTGGGCGAGCGCTGAAACTGGCGTTGCACTCCTATCTTTAGGCGCTAAGCCAGCGGTGCAGACTGATAACGCCGAGGCCGGGCGCAGCGCAGGTGCGGTCATGTTTTGATTGACAGCAGACACCCTGATGCCGGCCAGCTCTTAAAGGGGGAAGGGTCGACTTTGTCTGCAGCCACGCCCTGGATAGTGGAGCCCTGCAGCTAGGCCTGAACACTGCTGGTGGACCCAAATAGCGCCTGAAGCCATGCAGAAGGCCCGTGAACGAGCGCAGCGCTTCTCAGAGCATGCTTTGAGGGTGCTGCTTAGGGGGTTGGAAAAGAACAGAGAGATCTTGTGCCCGGACAGTGGCAAGAAGGCTCCCAGGAGGCAGTACAGGAGAGCCTGGAGGGAAATCGTCCTGAGGGTGTCAGCCAACAGCGATGTCCCCAGGACTGCTGACCAATGCCGCAAGAAGTACAATGACCTCAGTCGGTTGGTCAGGGTGAGTACCCTTTCCAGTGTCCTCCTCATCCTTGCATGTGCACCTCACATTATGGGCAAAGGGACCTCAAAGGTCTAATAGCCAGCCCTCCTCCCACAGCTATGGCACTGGCATGATCATCAATAGCACTCCCTGCACTTAACACACTGGCCAAGCTATTCGACCATGGGAGGCAGTGCACACAACAACAGGGCACCACACTGTACTTAGAGGCCGTCCTTTCTCTTGCAGGCCAAGCTGGCGCGGAATTTGAAGAGCCAGACTGTCACCGGGGGAGGCCGTCCCCAGTTCCAGCAGCTCAGTCAGCTGCAGGAGAGCGTGGCTCGACTCGTGTGTGGCCGGGTGACTGGCCCCATTGCTATTGGAGATGCCGACCCTGTGCTGGGACCCAATGGTAAGGACATGACCGTTTGGACCTCTATCGTTCCCCTTGCGCTTCAGATCTACATGCTTTGCCACTGTCCCACCAATGCGCATAATGGCACCACTCATGCCTCCCTCGCTGATGCCCTGTCCTCACTCTAAAGCTACTCTTGTGCCTTCCTGCATTCAGCTGGTGAGGAGGAGGTCCCTGAAGCTGAGAGTGCCAGTCCCTCAGAAGAGGAGGACGACGAGGACCAAGAGGAAGGCGGCACATCGGGGGAACACTCATCCGCGCCAGGGGATGGCAATGGAGGGGACACATCTTGCCTGGAGGAGAGCCAGGGGGAAGTGTTGCAGGGGGGTGTAGCTCCTGTACCCAATGGCGTCCAGGCACGCGGGAAGGGTCGGGCAGCACGGCTGCCTTCTCCCCAGAGGGGGGAAGTTTTGCAGGGGAGGGCAGTTGCTGGGCCCAGTGGCGTCCAGGCACGCGGGAGGGTCGGGCAGCACGGCGGCCTTCTCCCCAGAGGGGGGAAATGTTGCAGGGGAGGGCAGTTGCTGGGCCCAGTGGCGTCCAGGCACACGGGAAGGGTCGGGCAGCACGGCGGCCTTCTCCCCAGAGGGAGAGTCCACCCTCCAGTCCGGAGACGGTCCTCGCCCAGGAGGTGCGCCTCCTTGATGAAATGTCTGCGGCCTTTGAGCGGCGCCACAACGAGTTCATGGGGGTTGTGGGACAGTTGCCTCAGGCCATTGAGTCCCTGGCTCATTGTGTGGCCAATTTCGGGGACTCACAGGCCAGGGGTGTCGAGCAACTCGCGGCAGCACAGGCCAGGGGTGTCGAGCAACTCGCAGCAGCACAGGACACGAGTCGCGAGTTCATGAGTGGTGCCGTCCAGACACTGGCAGATCTGATGCGGGCTCAGACCAGGGCAGTTCCCGCACTCACTTCTGCCACACTCGCTGTTTCAAGGATGCATCGCCAGGGCACCCGCTGCCCTGCTGCAGCACAGCGGTCTGGCCTTCACCAGATTGCAGCGCTTGCTGCAGTGCCAGGCCGGCCGAGTGCCAGTGTCTCTGGCGACCAGCGAGCGCCTGGCATCAGCCAGCTTGCCCCCATTTCTGCAGCTGCCACTGCCACTCCCCCAGCCAAGGTGCGACGAGCTGCTGGAGAGACTGATGCTGGCCAGCCACAGCTGCAGCAGTCAGCAGCCCGCCCCTCCAGGGCCGGACCTCGTCTAGGCCGACCCTCAAGGGCATCTGCTGTCACGCATTGTGCCCCTCAGGAGCCTTCCCCCAGCCTTGCAACACCCACAGGGCCCAGGTTGAGGTGGAGCAACAGGTCGGGCAGGGGCCGGTGAAGCCTGCACAATGACTCGCCCTCTCGGCACACCAAGTAGAGTGTGTTGCGAACTGTTTTTTTTATATGGGGGTGTTTGTGTTCTGGAGGGGGGGCTTATTTTGGTAAGGCCGAAGATGAAGGCAAATGTTTTTTTATATGGGGGTGTTTGTGTTCTGGAGGGGGGGGGCTTATTTTGGTAAGGCCGAGGATGAAGGCCAATTGGAAGGACAATTTTTGTTATTCCTCCCCAGGTTGTGGGAGTGAGATATGTTTTTGACTGTTTTTTGGGGGTCTTGTCTGTTTTTCTGTTTCATGTGGGAAGGGCCCTGAGTTTGTTAAATAAAGCTTTTTATTTATTCAGCTTGTCCAGGTGTCATGTTTCAAGTGGTTGTTGCGTTAACCGGCTGAGGGCTTGCGGAGCGGCTGCATTCAGGTGCGTTCATTGCCACAAGCCATTCCCTGACAGGGGGCCTAGAAGTGTTGTTCAATAAGCCGCCGGCGGACGGCCCTTGGACCTTGTGGCTCCCTCCTGGGCTGGTACACCTCCTCCTCCTCCTCCTCCTCATGGTCCTCCTGCTCGTCCTCCTGAGGTGGTGGTCCAACGTGAGGTGGCAGTGCCTGAGTCCTGCGGATAGCCAGGTTGTGCAGCATGCAGCAAACGACGACGAACTGGGAGACTCTATCCGGCGAATACTGTAGAGATCCGCCGGAACGATCCAGGCAGCGGAACCGTTGCTTGAGGATGCCAATCGTTTGCTCTATGATGTTCCTTGTGGCTTGATGGCTTTCGTTGTATGCCTCCTCCGCAGGGGTCCTGGGCGCGCGGAGCTGCGTCATGAGCCATGTACACAAAGGGTAGCCCTTGTCCCCAATAAGCCATCCCCTTGTTGGAGGCTGTGCCTCGAACATGTCAGCCACAGTAGTCTGGCGCAGGATAAATGCATCATGGCTGCTTCCTGGAAAGCGGGCATTGACAGCTAGGATGCGCTGCCTGTGGTCACACACCAGCTGTACATTGAGGGAATGGTAGCCCTTCCGGTTGCGGTAATCCTCGGCATTGTCGAAAGGTGCCCGCATAGCCACAGGCGTGCAGTCAATGGCGCCCTGCACCATGGGGAAGTCGGCGATCCTGGCAAATCCGACTGCACGCTGCTCCTGCCTCTCTAGGGTCATGGGGAAGGAGATGAATTGGTGTCTCCTTGCGAAAAGGGCATCGGTGACCTGCCAGATGCAGCGATGCATGGCGAACTGGGAGATGTTTGCTATGTCCCCAGCAGCGGCTTGGAAGGAGCCGCTTGCATAAAGGTTCAGAGCCACCGTGACATTCACTACCACCGACAGAGACGTCCTGCACATCAGCTGTGGACGCAGATCTCTGTGAAGCAGCTGGCAGATCTCTGCAACCACCTCCCTTCTGAAGCGCAGCCTCTTAACACAATGCGCGGCAGTCATGGTGAGATAGGACACCTGCTGCCGGTATTCCCTGAGTGGGTAAGGCCTACGTTGCCGACGCCTGATGGCACCTCTCCGTCTAGGCATGGCTGGCCCTCTCACACAGCGTCTGTGAGCCCTTCGCACATAATGCTGGAACTGAGGGTTGGAACCCCATGCAGCCCCCATAATAAACTTGCAAACAGTGAAATCACAATGAGTCTAATTTCCAAGCTCTGGCCAGAAGCCAAAAATACCTCTCCTATGTTGTCCCAAATCAGTAAGGTCTGTTCCTTTGTCACTGTCCAGAAATCCAAAGCACTAAAGTCATTGCAGCAAAATGGATGGCCTTTATAGTTCAGTGTAAGTGCCCTTTCATTAGCGCTCCCCGAGGCCTGCAGGGCCACTGCTGCATTCCAGTTCACAGTTCTTAACAGTGCCACGCCCACATTGGGTGGGCGCCACTGAATTTCTGGTTTGGGGCGCACAAACAGCGTTGCACGACGAAATGACGTCATAAGCTGTGCGCGCAGCTGAGCGGGCGCAAACACTTTGCGCCGGCGCTAAATGTCAACTGAAGTTGGGCGTAGGCGCAGATCAGACTGCGCCCGGGCGCTAAGTGCCTAGCGCTGGAAATCTACCCCTCTTAAGGCGTTAACGGCTGGCAAACGCTACTGAATTTCTAGGCCCATTTCTTTGAATGTTAACTGAAGTTGCATCGTTTTGCCCGTGTTTTCTGATCTCTATTACTGATAAATAATCGAAGGCTGTCCAGCAACATTAAAATAATGCTTTTATTTGTTTTTACTACATTTGTCACAGGAACCTGACAGCAGTTAACCTGAATCAGCGACCTGGATAAACAGGTGAAGCTGTGTAATAATTCCTAATATCCTAAACAATAGGGGAAGTTAATTCAACGATCTGCACAATGTAATAGCCAGGCATTGAGAGGGAACAAACCTCTGCTTGTATTTGCACACAGACAATAACATATAATACCCACTGCCTTTTACCACTGTTGTTGACCGGGTATCCCAGTGCAAGGTGGGGTAATGGGAGCTCGGTCCGGCCCCACTGGGGACCTGGGTTTGAGCGCGTTTCTTGGAGCAAAGACATCAGATGAAAACTTAAGCCAATTAACAAATATTTTTTCCGCCGTCCTGTTGTGCCTCAGCTGAAACTGTTTTCCAATATAAGCAGCGGTGTTTGAGTTAATGATTGGAAGATGTGGAAATGGGATGCCCCTGAGATTGGTCAAATCCACCGCTCACACTGCACGATGTGTAAGATCAGCAGAGGAGATGTCGTGGGCTGCTTCCACTGGTCTGATCTTCAATATACCCGGTTACACATAGAGTTTAGCCAGCGCAGTGTCCACTCGATCTTTAGATGCTTTCTGTGATTGATGGGAACCGCATGTATTGTTTAATCTGTTGGTTGAAATTTCCTTTAAAATGTATTGGCTGGAATGTATTTTATTATTCACAGCCTTTTTTTTGCACGTTATTTCATCAACCGGGAGTCTATAGTTCTCCTGTTGGCATTGATTTGCACCCAGTGCGGGAATTTCCCGACCAGTTCACAAGGGGAGGGGCGGTGGTAGTTCAGGTTAGAGCTCGGCTCGGGTCCACAAGTAAAACAATAACTGAGATCGGGTTTTGCTAAAGAGTTCCTAATTGTTACAGAAGGCGGCCTTGCATGGTATCTTTAATCTTCCGATGTCCTGGTCAGCATTTATTCCTGAACAAACAGAATTACAACAGATCACTGGGGGTGCATCTGGACACGGAAGGCGGCGCAAACCAGATGAATCGCATTTGCCAACCATTATACGACAAGCCCAATATTCAGTTAGATTGAATATCGGGCGCAGCGTATAACAGGAGATTGATGTGATACCGAACATTTCGTGTCCCCAGACTATGCGCAATTGCATCTTATCTGGTCATTTATCTTATTGTTCTTTTGGGGATTTGCTGTGAGCAAATTGGCTTCCATATTTCCTGACATTTCCTCATTGACTACACTTTAAATGTAATTTGTTAGCTGTGAGGCACGTTAGGGCGTCCTGAGATTTTGAAAGGCGCTATATAAATGGAAGGGGTAGAAACTCGACTTGGACAATAAGGTAGAATCACATCGCTTTATGTTTTAGACACCGCCCAATATTCATTTCCACAACAGCGTATAACAGGCGAGCGATGTGGCGCCGCCGCTTTGGCCTCTCCTCCCATGGTTCATTTCAACCCAAGTACTTTATTTCCAGCCAAACCTCCAGGACTAGTTGTAAGGAGCATTTCAGCGACCACAATTTAAGCTGTTTTAAACACAATTTGTAAAGTTAGTTAGCGATCCATTTGGGTTTGGTGGAATCTGAATATTCTGGAACTAAAGTCATTTTCAATTTCGGATTGGGCGGAAATCTGTCTGGAGCAGACTGTGTGACATTCATGCACCCGGCCGAATTTCCCCTCCACTGACTACAACGAAAGAGACAATTAGGTGGGTGTAAAATATCCTACCGGCAGTTAACGCCCCATCGAAGTTGAAAGTTCACATGAACCTGTGGCTGATTCTGCAGAATTAACTAAAGCGCAGCAAAGTTCAGTAGATACGGAGTTATTAAAGGCCGGGAAATTCGGGTCCCCATGGGTGAATATGCACGGGATACTCACATGTACGCCCAACCAAAGTGCCGGTTTTGTGCATGCAGTGCGCATGAGCGGGAATTCGAAACTTCCGTTCCGCTGAAAGAAGGGGTTCAGAGGTGGAATGCGTGCGCGGGAGAGGCTGCGTGTGCGCATTGAATTTACGTTTTTTTACCTGTTTCTCCAGGAGGGACGTCTCCAGAAGTTACACTTTTAAAAAGCAGGTGCATTGCCTGCTTTTAACAAGGTAAGTGGTGATTTAATTAAAATTAAAACATTTTTCCACAGGTTTATTATTTTTAAATACTTTAAAGAAGGTTAAGTTTATTTTTCGCCCCGTTAGAAAATGTAATTATTTTTTTCAAAAACGTAAAATATTGTTTAAAATATTTGTTTCATGTAATTTATAGTTATTATTAAAATGTGAGTTCTTTAAATAATTATTTGAAATTTTAGTGATGTTTTGGGGCTTACATTATTCATTCTGTCGACAGCTCTCCCTGTCAAATTTATGAATGAAGAATTCCCTGATACCATTGGCTCTCCATGGCCCACGTGATCCCAGGGGATGCATCGACCTAACTGCGCCCCTGTGATACGCAAGCACTGCGCGCCGGCAGTTGGAGCAGGCCCTGGATCAGAATCCCACACGGGCCCACAGTTCAACAGCTGGCGCTCTAGGTAAGTGCAGGTCGAGGGAAGCGTCCGGCCCGAATTTCTGGGCCAATATCTTGTTCCATATTTTCCAACTACTAATTGATCAAGTGCCAACACTGGTGAAGTACCCACCAATTATTTCAAGACTCTGCTATCAGAGTCAGTTGGGCAGTGGCAGCATTTGGGTTGTTGGTCAGATTTCATTTCATGTCGCTGAGTCATGGAATATATCCAATGCTGAGATAAACAGAATTTTGAGCAACAGGGAGACAAGGGTTCTGGGGAGGAAAGTGGAGTTGAGGCCAAAATCGGATCAGCCTACTCCTGCTCCTATTTCTTATTTTCTCATGGGCTGTCCATTGTGTATCAATAAGTCGGAACACGATGATCGTGTTGGATGTGTTTGTATCAAAGTGCAGGGAGAATGTGGTTGTAGACTGTTGGTGGAGGATTACAGAGCCCCATCCTGAGTCTGACGTCCGCACTTAGTATCGAGTTCTGCCACTTGTTCCACTCAATGCTAGAAGAATATTAAGCGATCTTTACATCGGCCGGAATTAAATACATTTTGCGTTAGACTAAAGGGAAGACAATCAATGCACAGAGCTGATGCCCACAATTCTAATGATTGCGAAAAAAAACAGTAAGCATAAATATTAGCGATGCATTTATTATGCTTGAACTACAGAAATAATGCAAAACTGCTGAACAAACAAACTGCAAGGAATGAAAGATTCAGGAGCACCTGAATATAATTGGAGACACGTCACAGAATCGGCTGAGCGCTGCACACATTGGTTGTTAGTGTCTGAATTGTAACGAACCAGATTCACCTTTGAAACGCACCCTACGTCAGCAGGAATCCAGTACGACAGCCTTTGACGCTCTTCACGATTGGCCGCGGGAAGTGAGGTCATAGTCTGATTATCTTAGAACAGGAAATGCTGCCGCCGATCAGCGTGTCTGTCAGAATACTTCGGCTTTCTCAGTGACCAGATGTAATTTTTCCCAGTCCGGGAATTTAGCCGGACCAACAAATGATGGGAGTAATACCCAACACCAAGTCCGTTACCCTCAGGATATCAGTTCACTCTACAACTCTTCAAGCAAAGGTCATGAGAATTGGAACACATGTCACTGGACAAGGCACATAGGAGGTTAAATGTGTTCCAAGCAACAACCATGTACAATAATGCTTAAAATGCCACATAACACATTAGATTTAATTAAATGTCATTTATTTAATTTAAATGAATTTCTTTTATTTCAACTTATTGCACTTCCTTTCAATTTAATTTAATGTTATTTTATTTTCAAACTCTCTTTAAGAATCCATCATGAGTTCTGACACTATTTAATTTAGATGCTGCAATTTACATTGGCCACAACAATGGGTGTTCCTGTGACATGTCACAAGATAATCACGTATCCACGCAGTCCCTCCATCTGCTCGAAATTAAGCTCAGAGTTTCTGAGCTTGAGAAGCAATTGGATTCACTGCAGGGCTGAGAATTTGCTCGACCACATGTTCCAGTAGGTGGTCACCCCGCAGCCACAGTGAGTTCAGGAGGATAGTAAGTGGGTGGCAATTGGCAGGGTGCAAAGTGGCAGGTGGTGCTGGGATCCTCCTGGAATGTGGCAATCTTATGGATGGGGCCGAATACAGAACAAAAAGGGGAAATTCTTGGCATGCAGGGGGCATGCTTTAGGTACGAAATAAATACTTTGCATGTGTCTTCACTAAAGAAAAGGATGCTGTCAATGTCACAGTAAAGGAGGTGGTAGTTGAGAAATTGGATAGGACAAACATCAATAAAGAGGACGTACTTAAAAGTTTGGCAGCGCTCAAAGTAGAAACGTCACCCGGTCCAAATGGACTGAATCCTAGGTAGCTGAGGGAAGTAATGATTGAAATTGCAGAGGCTCTGGAGTCGCACAATCTTCCAATCCTCCTTAGATATGGGAGAGTTTCCAGAGTAGTGGTGAATTGCAAATATTACACCCCGTTCAAAAAAAGGGGAGACGGATAAACCTGGCAACTTCAGGCCAGTCAACCTTATGTCGTGCGGAATCATTTGGAGACAATAATCCGACACCATCTGAATTGGGACTTGGAAAATGTGGAAAATTCAATGAAAGTCAGCACGGATTCATGAAGTAACAGAGAGGGTTGATGCGGATAGTACAGTTGATGTTGTATATATGGATTTTCAAAAGGTGTTTGACAAAGTACTACATGATAGATCTGTTAGCAAAATTGAAGACAAAATTGAATTCAAAATTGATAACAGAAAAAAGGAAGCTTAAGATAAATGTTAGGTAAATAATTCAGGGGAGCACCAAGCTGAATACAAATTAGGAAGGGTTTTGATAAAGGAAATTCGACGAAATTTTTACCAGGGGCAGGCTTCTCGGTAACATAAGGACACAGATTTAAAGTAATTGGCACCAGAACCAGCGGGGCCATGAGGTAAAATAAATGAAAATAATAAGTAGCAGAGGAATGGGTTTAATTAGTTATCTCTTTCAAACAGCCGGCAAAGGCACAATGAACCAAATTGCCTCTTTCTGTACTGTATAATTCTGGGATTCTATGATTGTATGATCCCCGCACATTGTTCGTAGTAAACCGCAGTGTAGTGTGTAAATTTAGCAAATGCTGCACTAAGATTGTATGAAGCGGATGTGGGGTCCTGAAGCAACTTTGGGAGATATGGGCTCATAATGAAGAGCTCAGACGGCAGAGAAAGACACAAAATCACGTGCACCCTCCGCGAGACCTTTCTTACCAATTCGCACTAACATTTATGTAAGGGTGAAAGGAATTTTATTTCCTTTAAGATAAATTAGAATCAATCAAAAAAGTGTTGAATTTGTTTTTATTTTTGTCACTGGTTCAATTGAAGTGCATTACGCACTGTATCCAATCATTTCAATATATTAGTAAAGGTAGTAAATTTATAAAAATCATTTAAAATTGGAATTGAGACTAACCATTAGAGGTTTTTCAGCAATATCTGTGAGAAATGCCTCCTGCAGTTTCACCCCAACCTTACATCTCTTTCTGGAGCCGAATCCTTAAATTTTGCTAAATTTTAAAAATCAATTTACTCAGCCAAGTACCGGTTTCCCATAATGCACCAGTTCATTTTGAGTCTCTGTCACGAGTGGACTACAACTCCCAGAAAGCAGCAGCGTATTAAAGTCATTCCATGTAACTCTCAATTCTGCAATGCAGCATAACTCCACCCCTACTCCTCTTTAGTCCAATTCCTCAGTGAGGAGATTAAAGGAGTGAATGAAGGATTCGTCTTCTTCCTCAGGATATATCTTTCAGGATAATAAAATTCGGCTTTCCAACAATGGGAACTCCACGACGTGGGAAAATACTTGGATTCACAACACAGGACGTTTCGTGCATTTGATGCTGTGTAGGACCCCTTCAACACAACACAACCGAATTCCTCTGTTTGTACTTCAATAGAGTGCATATAACTGGGTCTCCAGCTTTAGATTTGTTACAGTAGGGACAAGCACCACAGATTATCCCTTTACCGACTGTGAGGATGATTAGGATAAATCGACAACTTAACAAAATAACGTTAAATGATAGAGTTCCTATTATTGCCTTCTAAACTGCAGTTAATGTAGTGACAGATGTACTCCGTTTAAAGTAAATTTTGATGCTATTCGCTTCTTTCAAGATCATTTTCTTGTTTACTTCGTTGTATTGCTTGATTGTTAAACTACACAGATTGAAATTCTTCAGTTTACCTTTGCCTAAGCTAGGCAGCACATGGATGTTGCAGTTTGTTTAGAGAAGGTTATGTTTGTCATGTGATAAACTTTCCATTACATAGCTATCAACATCAGATGCAGAATAATGGGGCAGTAATTCGGGTCGGTGGCTTGCCGCGCGTGCAAGCCGCCGATCTGCACTTACCCGACGCGCCTGCTGTTCACCTCCAGGGACGTCTGGAAGTCCATTTTTAAACTGAAGAATCCCGGGCAGCGTTTGACGTCACGCCGCCCAGGAGTGCAGCCAGCGCGAAGCCTGTAGCGCGCTGTGCAACTGAGACAGGCCCCTTGAGGTCGCAGTTTAATAGGACACGCCCCCAATGTTTCTCACAAGCTGCTAAGCATTTTTACATGCAAAGCAGCATTTTAAATAGGTTTTTGATACTTTTATGAAGCTTTTGGTAACTTTATAAACTTTTAAAAACGTTTACATTATTTTGAAGAATTTGAAGTCGTTTTAAACAGAATTAAAGCAATTTAAAGACTTTTAAAAGCATTTATTTTATTCCATTTATTTATTTAGCAATGTCATCGTCATACGTGTCTTCACACTGTTCCCTTTGGGGAACTGTATGAAGTGGTAGAAGGAATTATGGCCGTGATTAACGCTCATTCTGTGACCATAACCATCTTTGAACCATCCATTAGGGTGGTTAGTCCTATGGCGGGAGGGTTTTACGGGCTCCCACAAGCTATACAAGGAGGGGAGCCACCCACACCCACGGACGCAAATATCCCACTGAATGTCAACCCAGAATTTAGAGTCTGGAGCTCCGACTCCACTTGCCGGGACTGTCTGGAGTGGGGTTACGAAACCTTACCCCATCTGGCCTAACGGCGGGGATCCTACCGCTACACCAACGGCCCAATCCGATTAGCAACGTGAAATGGCTGGAATAAGCACAATTCACGGCATTAAAAGAACTCACAATTGAACTGATGATGACCTCAGCAATCTCCTCAACGAGGTGGAGGCGCAGCGCCTGCTCATCATTGGTAATGAGAAGTCAAAGGCGCAGCAAAAAGGACAGATGATAGCTTGGTCTTTCAAGTGGCAGCATAGGGCTCCAGTCACGGGGAGGGAAAAGGCGCAGGAAATGTATGGGTGTCACCTTTTGCATGGAGTGGGCCTTTTGCGTAGCAGTAAGCATCCCCGCCGCTGGGCCAGAAGGAGTAGGGTTTCGAACCCTGCTCCAGACAGTCCCGGCAAGTGGAGTCGGAGCTCCAACTATGAATTCTGGGTGGACATCCAGCGCGATACTTGCGTCCGCGGGTGTGGGTGGCCCCCCCTCAGGTGGCTTGTGGGAGCCCGTAAAACCCTCACGCCTTAGGACTAACCACCCTAATGGCTGGTATGAAGATGCTTATGGTCACGGAAGGAGTGTTAACGTGGCCAGAAATCCTTCCACCACTTCATACAGTTCCCAAAAGGGAACAGTGTGAGGATACGTACGATGATGACCTCTTGCGCAATGCACCTCCTTGGACCCTCAGTCGCAGATGCGAGGGGGCAAATCGTGCAATTGTTAAATTTTTCATTTTATTGACATGTAAAATGTTGGCTCAGTAATTCACTTCCAAACGCACGAGTACGGTCGGGGTACTTACGCGTCTGGCCGGAGGAAATGCCAGTTTTCAGCATGCACAGCGCATGCGGGGAAAACCGGCATTTCCTGTCCTCTGAAGGAAGGGGTTCAGAGGCAGAACGCGTGTGACTGTACAGGCAGCGCGTGCACAGTAAAATTCGCCGCTTTCATTCATGCTTTCAGTGAGGTCAAGTCCTTACAACTTACACATGAAAAAAGCCTGAGTACAGTTGCCCCAGAGGCTGCGGAGGAAGATATTTCTTATCGTGGAGCTTCTGAAAGGCAATATTTTTGTTGGGAAAAGGAGGTAAGTTATTTTAAGAAATGCTGAGGTAAGTTTTAAAGTTTCTTTTTGTTTTTTAAAACGGGTTTTCAGTACTGTAGGTAGAAGGATCAATTGTGGCTATGTGAATTGAATTTGCTGTGTTTATTAAATGTAAAAATGACTCCAACATTTTTAAGAAAGAAACTTTTCTTCAGTAATATATTCTTTTAAGTAATTCTGTATGTATGTCTGTATATATTCCTTTGCGTGTATGTATATATTCCTTTACTTATGTGTATGAATGTATGTATTTAATTATGACGTTCAGAGAAAGTAACTTATTTGAAAATCATAATTAAAAACATACATTCATACACATAAGTAAAGGAATATAAAACATACATACATATACGTAATGGAATATATGTGGACATACATACATAATTACTTATTACTGATGAAAAGTTTCTTTCTTAAAAGTGTTGGAAATGTTACATTACTCATTTTAGAACACTCATTTTCACATTCAATTCACACAGTCACAATTGCTCCTTTTACCTACAGTACTGAAAACCCGTTTAAAAAAAAAATTAAAACTTTAAAACTTACCTCAGCATTTCTTAAAATAACTTTCCTCCCTTTCCCAAACAAAAATATTGCCTTTCAGAAGCTCCACGATAAAATATATCTTCCTCCGCAGCCTTGGAGCAACTTTACACAAGCTTTTTTCAAGTGTAACTTGTAAGAACTTACCCTCACTGAATCCATGAATGAAATCGACGAAGTTCACTGCGCAAGCGCAGCCTGTGTCGTCGCACGCGCTGTGCCTCTGAACCCCTTCGTTCAGAGGACTGGAAATGCAGGTTTTCTCCGCATGCGCTGTGCATGCTGAGCACGGGAATTTCCTCCGGCCAGATGCGTGAGTACCCCGACTGTACTCACGCGTTCAGAGAGGAATTACTGGGCCATTAGGTTTGTGCGCAATACCCCTTCTGGTAATTCAGCATATAACATACAGAATACAGTTATCAGTGAACTGAAATGGTCTGCCAGGCTTCCCGTCTTACTCTTAATTTCACATTTTGAACTTGTACATCTTTAAGATTGAACTCCTTGATACAGTGAAGAATTTGAGTAATTTGTGCATTCTCCTCGTAACATTAAAACTGACATGAATTCACCTGAGGATTTCCTCTTTTCTAAAGATAGAAAGCAGGATTTCCTATAATTTCTTCAAAACTGGAATTGTGAATCCCTAGAAACTCTGGTACTGAGCTGTGTGACATATAACGTGCAGAAATATTATTTTTTTGATTAGCTTACCAGAACTGCCCACACAGCCCAAATGATGTAAACCCCAATCTTCCTGTGGCAACAATAACACATTTAAATTCAATACTATTCCTTTGATATTTTATGGTCCACTCTCAAACAAAGGGGAGACCGGGATCTGGCAGAGTGCGGGAACCCGTGGGACTGGGATCTGGCAGTGTGTGGGAACCCGTGGGACAGGGATCTGGCAGAGTGTGGGAATCCGTGGGACTGGGATCTGGCAGACTGTGGGAACCCGTCGGACTGGGATCTGGCAGAGTGCGGGATCTGACAGAAAGAAAGTGAACCAGTAGAGCAGGGACATGATGAGAAGGAGAGCGGGAAGTGTCGAACAAATCAAGGACGGAAAGAGCACCAATTTGAATTAATAAAATGTCAATCATATTTTGTTTTCGGCTTGTAAATACCCATCAGTGAAATGGAATGAAAAGGGATTCGATTAAATCGGCAAAGGAAGAGGTTGGATCTTTTCAAAAGGGGATTTTTAAAATCATATTTGAAATGTGCTTTGCTGATTCATAAATTGTTGATTATTCGATAAAATTAAAGAATAATATACTTCTAAACTGAGCAAGGAAGAGATCAGCTAAGACGGGAGGGTCCTGGAAGTGAGGTCTCGGACGGGCCCTCGCCTACAGCGGGTGAAAGACCGGAAACTGCCGACATGGCGAGAAGATGGGATAGTTCTCCATAGAGCAGAGAATGTCCAAGGGAGACTGAACAGAGCTGCACAAAATTGTGAGGGGTGTTGAGTAAATAAGGAGAGATTGTTTCCTCTGGCAGGAGAGTCAGTAATCAGAGGACATATATTTAATAATTGGATAATGATCCAGGGGGGTGATGAGATTTTTTTAACGTAGCGTACTGCTATAATCCGGAATGAATTGCCTCAATGGTTCATGGAAGCGAATTCAACAATAAAAAATAAATATTGCATCTATACAGCGCCTTTCAAGATCCAAGACATCCTAAAGTGCTTCACAGCCAATTATGTACTTTTCAAGTGTAGGCACTGTTGTCATGTTGGAAGTGAGACACCACATTGCGTACAGCCAGGTCTCACCAATAACCATGAGATGATGATCAGGGATGTTGGTTGGTGGATGAATATTTTCCAGGGCTCTGTTTAGACCGCCCCTGCTCGTCTTTTAAGTAGTGCTGTGGGATTCTTTACGTTCCCCTGACCGGGCAGTCGGGGCCTTGGTTTAACATCCCATCTGGCAGACGGCACCTCAGACAGTGCAGCACACACTCAGTACTGCATTGAGATGTCAGCATAGGTTTTGTGTCCAAGTCTCTGGAGCGGGACTTTAAACGACTGCCACCTGATTCGGAGGCGAGTGTGCTACCACAGAGCCACCTTTATAAAAATAATAACTTTAGCAGGGAATTGGATATTTACTTGAAAAGGCAAGGTTTGCTGGGCTTTGGGGAAAAAGCAGAGGAGTTGGAATAATTGGATACCTATTTCAAAGAGCCGGGCGAGGCATGAGAGGTCACATGGTCTCCTTAGGTGCGTTCTGATTCTATGATTCTATGCAGCTTGCGTTGTCCGCCCATTAATGTCATTGGAATTAAGTTAATGAAGGGGGGCGGGAGGATTCAGGAAAGAGTACATTTAACATCAGTGAACTGTCAAGTTTTGGGTAAAAATTAACAGAGTTGGTCAGGAAGGAACAGATAGGCTAGCCAAGGTAATAAGACATCAGTGATTCAGGTGACAGCAGGGAAAAAGAGAAATAAGTCAAAGCTAAAGGCACTATATATGAATGTGCGAAGCATTCGCAAAAAAATAGATGAATTAATAGCGCAGATGGAAATTAACAGGCCTGATCTAATAGCCATAACGGAGACGTGGATGCAAAGTGGCCAAGGTTGGGAAATAAATATTCCAGAATACAAAACTTATGGAAGGGATAGGCAAAATGGAAAATTAGGAGGAGTAGCCCTGATAAAGGATGGGACACAGACAGCAGAGAGAAAGGATCTTGGCTCCGAAAATCAAGAAGTTGAATTAGTTTGGGTGGAGCTAAGAAACAGCAAGGGGCTGAAAACTTTGGTGAGAGTTGTTTCTATGACCCCAGACATTAGTTGTAAAGTAGGGCAGAGTAGAAATCAGGATTTTAGAGGCGAATGTAGCAAGAGTAATACCGTACTGATGGAGGACTTTAATCTACATATGGACTGGGCAAACCAAATTTTCATTAATACCGTGGAGGCCGCATTCAAGGAATGTATGCAAAATCGTTTTCTAGATCAGTATGTTAGGAAATCAACTAGAGAACAGGAACTTAGATCTAGTATTGTCCAACGAGAAAGGGTTAATTAATAACCTTGTAGTAAAGGGGCACTTAGCGAAGAATGACCATAATATTACAGAATTTTATATTGACTTTGAAAGTGACGTAATTAAATCCGAAACTAGGGTGTTAAATCGAAACAAAGCAAACTACATAGGTATGAGGGGAGGGTTGGATAAGGTAGATTGGGAAAATGCATTAAAATATATGACAGTTGATGAGCAATGGCTTGAATTTAAAGAATTAATACATAATTTACAACAAATATACCTTGCTTTAAGGCACAAAAACCCCACAGGAGAAGTGGTTAACAAGAGAAGTTAAAGATTGTATTAGGTCAAAGGAAGAGGCTTTTATTACTGCCAAAAAGAGTAGTAAGCCTGAGGATTGGGTGGATTTTAAAATTCAGCAAAGCAGGACCAAGAAATTGATGAAGAAAGGGAACATAGAATATGAGAGAAAACTAGCGATAGATATTAAAACATTCTGCAACAGCTTCCATAGATACATAAAAGCAAAAGTTTAGCGAAAGTAATGTGGTTCCCTTACAAACTGAGATAGGAGAAATTATAATGGTGAATAAGGAAACGACAGAGAAATTAAACAAACACTTTATGTCTGTCTTCATAGAAGAAGATGCAAGAACTTCATGGAAATAGTGGACAACCAAGGGTCTAGCGAGAATGAGGAACGGAAATATATTAGGATTAGTAAAAAGTAGCACTGGAGAAATTAATGAAATTGAAAGCCGATAAATCTACTGGATCTGATGGCCTACATCCAAGGATTTTGAAAGAGTTGGCTGTAAAGATGGTGGATGCATTCGTTGTCAATTTCCAAACTTCCTTAGAATCTAGAATGGTTCCCATGGATTGGAAGGTAGCAAATGTAACCACACTATTTAAGAAAGGATGGAGAGAGAAAACGGGGAACTACAGATCAGTTAGCCTGACATTCGTATTAGGGAACATGCTACAATCTATTATTAAGGACGTGGTAACAGGACACTTAGAAAATAATAATAGGATTAGGCATTTATGAAAGGGAAATCGTGCTTGAAAAATCCGTTAGGGTATTTTTTAGGTTGTAACTAACAGAACAGATAAGGGGAACCAGTGGAGGTGGTGTATTTGGATTTTCAGAACGCATTCGATAAGGTGCCACACAAGAGGTTATTAAACAAAATTAGTGTTGATGGGATTGGGAGTAATGGTTAATGGACTGAAAACAGAGAGAAGGGATAAACGGATCATTATCGTGTTTGTAATCTGGAACTAGTGAGGTATCCCAAGGATCAGTGCTTGGGTCGCAGTTTTTCATAGTCTACATCATTTATTTGGCTGAGGAGACCAAATGTAACATATCCAGGATTATTGATGGCAAATGGAATATAAAGTGGAAAATGTGCAGTCATCCACTTTGCTAGGAAAAACAGAGAAGCGGAGTATTTTTTAAATGGTGCGAGGTTGAAAAATGTTGGTATTCAGTGGGACATGGGTATCCTTGTACACGAATCAATGAAATTTAACATGAAGGTACAGCAATCAATTAAGTAAGTAAATGGTATGTTGGCCTTTTGTATAAGGGGATTTGAGTATAAGAATCAAGACATCTTCCTGCAATTTTATAGTGCCCTGGAAAGACCACACCTGGAGTATTGTGAACATTATTTGTCTCCTTACCTAAAGAAGAGTATATTTTCCATAGCTGGAGTGCAACGAAGGTTCACCAGACTGGTTTCTGTGATGGGAGGATTCTCCAATGAGGACAGATTGAGTAGACTAGGCCTTAATTCTCTAGAGTTTCGCAGAATGAGAGGTGATTTCATGGAAACATACAAAATTCTTACAGGGCTTGACAGGGTAGATGCAGGGAGGATGTTTCCCCTGGTTGCTGAGTCCAGAACCAGGGGTCACAGACACATAATAAGGAGTCGGCCATTTAGGACTAAGATGAGGAGAAATGTCTTCACTCAGAGGGTGGTGAGTCTTTGGAATTTTCGACCCCAGATAGCTGTGGAGGCTCAGTGGTTGAGTATATTCCAGACAGAGATGGATAGAATTTTGAATATTATTGGAGTCACGGGATATGGTGATGGTGCAGGAATGCGGAGTTGAGGTAAAAGATCAGCCATGATCTTCTTGAATGGCGGAGCAGACTCGAAGGACCGAATGGCCTACTGCTGCTCCAATTTTTTTACGTTCTGTTGTTCTTATGAATGCATGCTAAGGAAGCACTTCCATAATTTTCTGATAATCCGCCCGCTTGTGTGAGACTCGGCAGTGTGGCTGGTCTGGGAGTTCACAGCGCTGGGGTAGAAAAGCGGAAAGTATTTAAGAAAGGGTTAGCGATTGTGGAATTAAATGCATTCATCCATTTAATAGAGAATAAGAGGCACCTTGGGTAGAAGTCATTATGTAGGGAGCAATATTAAGGATAAAGTAAAAGATTTTAATTACCCCAAAATTGTAGCTGGTAGATAGTAAGGAGTAGCAAAGACTGTTTGGTAAATATTCGGAGTAGTTCACAAGTGAATTACTGAAGGAAGGCTTCTATGAGTGGCAGCGGTCAACGGGTTTTGAAAAGTAATTCGAATCTTCAACCACAAAAAATGGGAATCTGGAATCCAGGGAGCCAGAAACGGCGAGATTAAGGAATGGGAACTGACAGCAGTTTCGGTTTATTGAAACTGTTGCAAGTTTCCTGAATTAGAGAAGATTCGTAGGATCCGAAAGCTGCCTAAATAATCCAGTGTTTAAAATAAGGCCCATAGAGATCCAATGGGTGAGCACCTGTGAGAGGAGCAATGAAAAAGTGAATTATATTGGTTTGAGGGATGATGTGTCATCTTTAACTAACCTGCTGGAGTTTCTGAAACACATCACTGGTCTGTAGGGCCGTGGAAATACAGTTGGAATGACCCAGTCGGATTTTAGCGAAGCAGCGGACAAGGTTCCACATTTACCAATGGTGGGGAATTATGGGATGGGTGGGTGATCTGGCACTGCACACACAGCTCATTATACATGAAAGTATTTTGTCGACAAATTGGAACCTGTAAGGGCGGGTGACTATTGGACCTCTGGAATCTTCCTTGGTACCAGTTTATTTATAAATTTTCTTTTATAGAAGCTCAACGGGGATGAGTGCATCTCACAATCAAACAAAATGAAAATAATACCAACAGAGGTAAATCTATAAATCCATAGAAATGTAATGTGTGGGAGTAGGTCATTTGACCTACTCTATCTGTATTGAGTTCTTTGAAACAGCAATCAGAAATTATCGGCACTGTTCACCTCGCTTTCCACAAACAATTACTTTCTAATTTTGAAATATTCACTTAATTTTCTCTTAACTATTCCCTGATGCAAAACATTCCATGCTCCAGCAAAGCTTTGCATAAATAAGTTTCTGCTAAACTCCCTGCTCAATCGCTTTGTGTCATTTGAAGTCAATCACCATTTATTGCTTGCTCAACAACTAAAGGGTATAATCTCTTCCTCTGCCAAATTGTTCATAATTTTAAAAAGCTCTATTAAATCTGCTCTTAGCTTTCGCTACTCCGGTGAAAATAATCCCAATACCTTGCCCTTCATCACCAATATAGTTCTGATCCATGGCACCGTCCTGGATTATCTGCATTGCCCACTCTCAGTGGATTTAATGGCCTTCCACAATGAGGGATTGAATCTATACCTGGTATTCTAACGGTGGCCTCGCCAGCATCTTGTAAAGGTTGATCAAAACATATGTTTCCTGTGATCTATGCTCATGTCTACAAAACACACATTTCTGTTGGTTTTCCCATGGACTTATCCATCCAGAGACATACTTTCTTGGATTACATTTTAGGATCTCTGTCACTGTTCATCGAAACGCACCAGCTCCTTCCCATTGAGAGCCTGCTCAATTTCCTTGACGTTTCTCAAATATTGAGGCGAGATCACCGATTAAAAATGTGTAATTGAGTCAAAGTTGCTGGGATGTTTCAATTGTTATTTGGAACAATGTGTAACCGCATAATAGAAACATAGAAACATAGAGATAGGAACAGGAGTAGGCCATTCGGCCCTTCGAGCCTGCTCCGCCATTCAATGAGATCATGGCTGATCTTCGTCTGAGATCATAGCTGATCTTACCAGTTCAGTACCCCGTCCCCGCCTTTTCTCCGTAACCCTTAATCCCCTTAGCCTTCAGAAATATATCCAATTCTCTCTTGAAAATATTTATTGAATTAGCCTTCACAGCCCTCTGTGGCAGGGAATTCCACAGGCTCACCACTCTTTGAGTGAAGAAATTCTTCCTCATCTCTGTTTTAAATGATTTGCCCGCTATTTTTAGACTGTGGCCCCTGGTTCTGTGCTCCCCTGCCATTGGAAACATTCTCTCTGAATTCAGCCTGTCCAGGCCTGCCATAATTTTATATGTTTCGATGAGATCCCCTCTCAATCTTCTAAACTCCAGTGAGTACAAGCCCAAACTATTCAATCTCTCCTCGTAGGTCATTCCCGCCATTCCAGGTATCAGCCTGGTGAATCGCCGCTGCACTCTTTCCATGGCAAGAACATCCTTCCGCAGATGGGGCGACCAAAACTGTACACAATACTCCAGATGCGGTCTCACCAGCACCTTGTACAGCTGTAGTAAGGTATCCCTATTCCTATACTCGAACCCCCTTGATATGAAGGCCAACATACCATAATAAGACGGTAATGACTAAGGTTTTTTTTCTGACCGTCTGCACATGTTCAGCCAAAGACAAGAATAATTAATATCAGTTTGATTTTACCTGCATTTTTGGCATTGCTTTAACAGGTCACTTGCAACAATTGTAATAGTTAAGAACTTTATAAATAAGCTTAATTTTTACATACATTAACATTTTGTTTGTGAGATTAATGAGACAGAATATCAATAATATTAGCCATGATACTTTTATCCACAGCACAAAACAAAAGCAGACTCCATCTTTGTGCTGGGTGAGAGACAGCAGACGGCTAGACAATCGAGATTTTCAGTCAGTATTTGGGACAAAAGAGGTGAAAGGTCACATCGATGAGCGCAGTTCCGAAAGTTTCTGCCATTCGAACACTGATCACGTGACAAGAGCCCGTTCTATTTGTCAATGACGAATGGTGTCCGATAGAGAGACCCGTGCCTGCAATATTCACACCAAACTTCCAGGAAAGTTACCAATATCGGCGATCGCAAGACCTTTGATTGTTTCGGTGCCGAATTAAATTCTGTTGATGATTTTAAAGTGGAGCGCCCAATCCCAGTACCTGCAGAATAAGGTGGATTCCTCTGTTGCCTACATGTCCGAATCCACTGCTGAACCTCAACATTCTTGTCTTTGATTCCTGAACTTCAAATGTGCTAAATTTGCAGGGAAAGGTTATGTTTAGTCAGCAAAGGTAGCATGACAAACTGTAGTAAAACAGACATCAAATGCATGCTGCAATATGGAAGAAATGTTCACACAAGACCTCTCCCCTTTTTCACATTTCCAGAAAGAAAAGCGTTCTGCGGTGAAAACGGAGTTGCATTTCAGCTTCAGTTACGAGGAAGCTTTCGCTTAACTTGATTCTTCTTATTCTCATTTTCTAACTAATCTCAGAATTCGTTCTCCATGGAGATTGCAACACATTCTTCAGCTCTTCTCTGAATTTCGCCTGGGTCGCTGCGTAAACACACGGGTTTTGAAAGCAGCTCAGAAACTTCAGCAGAGCTCCGGTTTCAGTGGCGATATATTCAGGTTCTGTGTGTTCGCCTCGGTAATTAGTGGTGCTTGTCAGCCTGGTAGTTACCAAACTCACAGCAGCTGTCAGCCACAGCATTATAAAACTGCCCGAAGTACTAAACAGTAAAACGATGGATTTCCTTCGGCTCCCCATCTCTGTATCACTCTGATTCTCACTCCCATGGCCCCGGAGTCCCCTGCGGGATCTGCTGGCCACTAAAATACGTCGAACGGTTAAAGAATTAAACAAGGCGATTAAAGTAAAAGGAATCCAAATGCCCCAGGCACTGTGAAACCAGACGTAAGCTATGCCTGGAGGTGAGGAAAAAAAGCCTACACTGTTCCGGCAGCCCCACTGCACCTTGTTAATTATTTGCTCAGATTCAAATGCAAACAGAACGGGGATGTCCTTTAAAAAGACTAAGACCGTGAACGTTGTTATAACCGCGGCCGCACTTTTCTCGGTGCAATACTTTGCTTTAAACCTCTCGCAGCAGATAATTACATATCGATCAACACTAATGGAGACAGTGAACCAGACAGACAAATCGAGGGTAACAGCAGTAATGTGTGGAATAAACTTACACATGGGAGTGTGGGACAGGAATGAAAGTGGAAAATGAGAACTAAAAATACGATGCGCTATTAAATTGATTATCAAGGCCAGTAGATCTGCTGTTGCCATGGCCACCATGTAGACAGAGATACACTTGGAAAGGCCGCAGTTTCCTCGGGAGAGAATCACCATTGTAACCAAGTTCGCTGTAAGAAAGAGAGAGGAGAATAATAATGTTCCAGAGTCTGATGAAATAGATATGGAGATACCTGTTCAGAACATTTTACTACATTCGATGTGATTATCAAAACGGAACAGTGTGAGAACAGGAATAGTATTGGAGTAATTCTTTGGGAAACCCACCCACACATTTTAATGAGCTGCCACAGCACTCGCTCTGCACGGGGTGACAAGACGGTCCGGGAATACGCTAAAATCCGTGTGTTGGAGCTTCAAAGAACACTGTAACATCAATGAGGTTATTGGATTAACGGAAATGCGGAAAGAGCGGAAACGCGTTTCATGAGTTTTTTCCAGTCACTACCGACTATTTAATACTGACATCCAGTAAAGACATTGGCCCAGAAATTCGGGTCCCAACGCGTGAGTGCGCACGGGGTAATCACGCATGGACCCGATGGAAGTGCTGGTTTCTTGCATGCACTGTGCTTGTGGGAAACTGGCACTTCTGATCCTCTGAATGAAGGGGTTCAGAGCTCGAACGCATGCACGCAGGAGTCTGCGCATGCGCTTTGAACTTACATTTTTTTTACAGGCTTTTCCGTGAGGGTAATCTTTAGATTTTAGAAAGGCCAGCATTTTAAAAGGTAAGAGGTCAATTAATTAAAATTAAAACATTTTTTCCACAGGTTAATTATTTTTAAATACTTTAAAGGAAGATAAGTTTATTTTTAGCCCCTTTCCTATAATTTTTTTTTTCAGAAATTTAAATTATTGTTTAAAATAGTTATTTAATGAAATTTATAGTTTATTTAAAACGTGTGATGTTTTTAAAAATTTATTTGAAGGTTTATTGTTATTTTGGGTCCCGTATCTTCATAAGTTTAGACAGGTCTTTCTGTCAATCTTATGAATGGGCTTTTCCCTCCTCTGATTGGCTGCTCATGGCTCACATGATCCCAGGGGATGCATCGCACTAATTACACCCCTTGGACATGCAAGCACAGCGTGCCAGTTGGAGCAGGCCCCGGAGCGGAAATCCACGGTAGCCCAGAGCTCAACTGCCAGCGCGCAAGGTAAGTGCAGGTCGGGGAATTGCACCTGCGGGAAGCCCCCGACCCGAATTTCTGGGCCAATTACCTTATACAACAGGCTGTATGAGCAGGGTTTTAGATAAACCCGATTACAAACAAACAGGTTACAATGTCTCACCGGGGAGACCGAGGGCCGCGAGAATCGAGTGGTAAAGCTCTTTTATCATCAGCATAGTTAGGTGAACCATTTTCGGTGAGAATTAGTGAATCCTGTCGGAGCTGAGTGACTCTGACTGGCGCACAGCTGAGACAATGGACGAGAACATATATTTATCCACACATCAATCCTACAGGGAATCAATCAGGTTAAATCATAATTAGCATTAGTTACAGTCATTTAACAAATAGACTCATGCAATTTTTTTGTCTGATACGTCAGATTAAAATAAATGGTTGATATTATTATTGGAAAGTTTAATTAAAAATATGCACAATTAAAACATTCTTTAAAATTAGAGAGTTCAATATCCCAGTATTACTGCTTTCGCTATTACTACAGGAGCAGTGAAGGCAATAGGCAAGGCTGAATAGTGCCGAGTGGATGATCCATATCGACCTCTTCCTGAGGTCGCCACCATCGCAGAAGCCAGTCTTCAGCCAATTACAATCACTCAACGTAATATCAAGAAAAGGCTCAGGGCACTGGATACAGAAAAGGCTATGGGCCCTGACATCATCCCGGCTATCATGCTGAAGACTTGTGCTTCAGAAGTAGCCGTGCCTCTGGACATTCTGTTCCAATACAGCTACAGCACTGGCATCTATCCGACAATGTGGAAAACTGCTCAGGTATGTCCTGTCCACAGAAAGTAGAACAAATCCAACCTGCCCAATTACCGGCCCATCAGTCTACACTCAATCATCAGCAAAGTGATGGCAGGTGTCATCAACAGTGCTATCAAGTGTCACTTACTCACCTATAACCTGCTCACTGATGCACAGAATGTGTTCCGACCTCATTACAGCCTTGGTCCAAACATGGACAAAAGAGCTGAATTCCAAAGGTGAGGTGAGAGAGAATGCCCTTGACATCACGGCAGCATTTGACCGAGTGTGCTATCAAGGAGCCCAAGTAACACTGAAGCCAATCTGGATCGAGTGGAAAATCATTACTGGCTGGATTCATACCTAGCAAAAAGGAAGATGGTTGTGGTAATTGAAGATCAATCATCACAGCCCCAGGTCATCGCTGCAGGAGTTCGTCAGGGTGGTGTATTAGTACAACCATCTTCAGCTGCTTCATCAATGACTTTCCCTCCAACATAAGGTCAGAAATGGGGATGTTCTCTGATGACTGCAAAGTGTTCAGTGCAATTCACAACTTCTCAGATAATGACACATTCCAGCCCGCATGCAACAAGACTTGGCCGAAGTTCGGGCTTGGGCAGATAAGTGACAGGTAACATTCGCGCCACAGAAATGCAGACAATGACTATCTCCAAAAAGCGAGAACCGAACCACCTCCCCTTGCCATTCAATGGCATTACCATCGCCAAATCCCCCACCATCAACAGCCTGGGGGGTCACCACTGAACAGAAACTTATCTGGACCAGGCACATAAATACTGTGGCAACAAGAGCAGGTCAGAGGCTAGACATTCTGCGGCGAGTGTCTCACCTTCTGAATCCCCAAAGATTTTCCACCACCTACAAGGCACAAGTAAGGAGTGTGATGGAATACTCTCCACTTGCCTAGATGAATGCAGCTCCAACAACACTCAAGCTTGACAGCATCCCGGACAAAGCAACACTTTTGATTGGCAACCCATCCACCACCTTAAACATTCACTCCCTCCAACACTGGCGTACCATGGCTGCAGTGCATACCATCTACAAGCTGCACTTCGGGAACTCGCCAAGGCTTCTTCGGCAGCACCTCCCAAACCCGCAAACTCTTCCACCTAGAAGGACAAGGGGAGCAGATGCATGGGAAGAACACCAGCTCCAAGTTTCCCTCCAAGTACCACACCATCGTGAATTAGAAGTATTGCACCGATCCTCCATCGTCGCTGGAACAAAATCCTTGAACTCCCTACCTATCAGCACTGTGGAAGTACCTTCTCCACCCGGACAGCAGCGGTTCAAGAAGACAGCTCACCGCCACCTTCTCAAGGGCAACAAGGGGTGGGCAATAAATGCTGGACTTGCCAGCGACACCCAGATCTCATAAAGGAATATGAAATGCAGCTCCCCCAGCATTAAATGTCCTGACCCTATCCTTGACATCATCTAATTACTCTAAGCTCTCCAGAACAGTGGTGACCCAAATCTTGCATTATTGGTGAGGACTGCAGTAATGCGGCATTAAAACTAACCGTGTTCCTCTGATATTTGTAGTAAAGCTAAACTTAAACTGGCGCTGACCGTGCTTCTCCTGTACTAGCTGTACCACTGCACTTACACTGGAGGAGACAGTGCTCCCCTGGTAGGAGCGGTACCCTACACTTAAACTTGTGGAAACCGTGCTTCTCCAGGACTATAGGTACCCCTGCAATTAAACTCGCGATGAGAGTATGCCTCCTGTAATTTTGGACTCACTGCACTTAAACTAGAGTTACCGTGCTTCTACTGTACTATTGATACCCCTACACTTAAACTAGAGTGACTGTAATTCTCCTTTTCTATTGATACCCCTACATTTAAACTAGAGTGACCGTGCTTCTCTGGGACTATAGGCACTCTTACGCTTACACTAGAGAGGACAGTTCTACCCTGGTACTAGCGGTACCCCTGCAATTAAACTCGAGATGACCTTGCTTCTCCGGTACTATTGGTACCCCTACACTTACACTAGAGGAGACAGTGCTCCTTCAGTACCAGTAGTACACTACACTTAATCTCGAGGTGACGTTGATCCTCTGGTACTAGCGATACCCCTGCACTTAGACTAGTGGTGGACGTGAATGTCCTGTTCTCATGGTTCCCTTCACTTACGACAGCACTGCTCCTGCTTCTAAGGTACTAGTGTACCCCTACATATACACGACAAGTGGCCGTGCTCCACCGGTAGTAGTGGTAACCATACACTTACAATGGCAGTACTCTTCTGGTATTAGTGTTAACCTACAAATACACAAGAGCTGTCCGTCCTCGACTGGTATTAGTGTTAACCCTACAAATACACTAGAGGTGGCCATGCTCATCCTGTACTATTATTAATGCTATACATATATTAGTGGTGAATATGCTCCTCCGTGTCTAGTGGTACCCTACACATATACTAGGTGTGAGTGTGTTCCTCGGTACGAGTGGTGCCCATCCACTTATGCTGACAGTGTTTTTCTGTTATTAGGGGCAGCGTACATTTACAAAAGAGCTGACCATCCTCCTCTGATACTAGCAGTACCCCTACACTTACACTAACTTTGAACGTGGTCGTCCGGTACTAATGGTTACCAACACTTAAACCAGCGGTGATCCTGCTTCTAAGGTACTAGTGGTACCTCTACACATACACTAGATGTGACTATGCTCCTCTGGAAATAGGGTGCCTATAGTTACACCAAAGGTGACAATGCTCTTCCTTTGCTAGAGCTGATTCTGTTCCTATTCGAGACCCCACTCTTGTCTCACTGAAGGAGACCGATCCACTGCACTACTGGTGATGAATCTGCTTTTGCAGCATTTGGTGTTACACCAACTGCTGGGACATAAGTACTGACCAGTTTTGCAGCACCAGTGGTAGACGTACTCGTGGTCACAATTATCTATACAAGAACATAAGTAATTATGAGGGGCCTAGTTAGAGTGGACCGCAAGGGCCTATTTCATTTAACAGAGAGATCATTAACCAGAAGACATCAAGTTAAAATAAGTGGTAGAAGGATTAGACGGGAGAGAATGATAACGGTTTCCATGCAGAGGGTGGAGGTTATCGGGAACTCACTGTCTGAAATGGTGGTAGAGGCAGAAACCCTCATCACATTTAAAAAGTAAATGCATATGGACGTGAAGTGCTGTAACCTACAGGGCTAATGACTAAGAGCTGGGAAGTGGGATTAGGCAGGCCGGCTCTTTCTCGGCCAGCAGAGATGCTTGGCTCATATGGCCTCATTCTCTGCCGTATATTTCTATGATTCTATAATTCTATTCGGCACTTTGAGCCTGCTCCAGTATTCAATAAGATCATGGATGATCTTTTTACCTCACAACCAGCTTCCCGCCCTATCTCCATATCCCTTGGTTCCCTGAGTATCCAAAAATCTATCGATCTCTGTGTTGAAAATAGTCAAGGACTGCGCATCGATTACAAAGATTCACCACCCTTTGAGTGAAGAAATGTCTCCACAACTCAGTCCAAAATGGCCGACCCCGTATTCTGAGGTTGTGACCCCTAGTTCTAGATTCCCTGGCCAGGAGAAACATCCTCCCTGCATCTACCCTGTCAAGCCCCTTAATAATTTTATACGGTTCAATGAGATCACCTCTCATTCTTCTAAATTCTAGGTATAATACGCCTAATCTACTCAGTCTCACCTCATAGGACAATCCCCTCATCTCAGGAATCAGTCTAGCGAACCTTCGTTGCTCTCCCTCTAAGGCAAGTTTATCCTTCCTTAGGTCAGGAGATCAAAATTGCATATAGTAGTAAAGGTGTGGTCTCGCCAAGGCCCTATACAATTGCAGTGAGACTTCTCTAACCTTATACTCCAATCCTTTTGCAACGAAGGCTGACATACAATTGGATTTCTTAATTCATTGCTGCACCTGCATATTAATTTTCAGTGATTTGTGACACACAGGTTCCTCTGAATACCAACATTTCACAATCCCTCAGAATTTAAGAACTATATTGCGTTTCTATTTTTCCTACCAAAGTGGATTCCAGTTGCCATTCTCTTACCCATTCAGTTAACCTGTCGTTATCCATTTGCAGCCCTCTGCATCCTCGTCACAACTTGCCTACCCACCTAGCTTTGTATCGTCAGCAAATTTGGATACATTACACTTATCCCCTCATCGAAGCCATTGATATAGATTGTAATTATCTGCGGCCTAAGCACTGATGCTTGCAGTACCCTACTATTTACAGGCTGCCAACTTTAAAATGACCCAGTTATTCCCACTCAGTTTTCTGTCGGATAACAAATCCTCAATCCATGCTAATATTTTACCCCGAAACCCATGAGCCCTTATGTTGCATAGCAGCCTGTAATATGGCAACCTAGCGAATGCCTTTTGGAAATACAAGGACCTCCAATATTCCCGCTGATCTACCCTGCTAGTTACAACCACAAGAAATTCTGTTAGCTTTATCAAACATGATTTCCCCTTCATAAATCCGTGTTGACTCTGCCCAATCATGTTTTGATTTTCTAAGTGCCTGTTACCAATTCGCTAAGAATAGATTCTTTGATCAGCATTTCTCTACTACTCATGTCAGGCTAACCGACCTAGACAGTCCCATATTCTCTCTTCCTATTTCTCAAATAGCGGTGTTACTATTGACAAATTCCAAATCAGTGGGGACCGTTATTGAATCTAGCAACTTCTGGAAGACCAAAACCAATGCATCCACTATCTCTGTTGCCACCTCTTTTAAAACCCTAGGTTGTAGGCCATCATATCCTAGGAATTTGTCGACTTTTAGTCCCATTAATTTCTCCAGTCTATTTCTTTTATAAGGGGCTGGTAGCTTAGTGGTAATATCACTGGGCTAGTAATAATAGTAATAAATTTAAATAAAATTACTAGTAGCAGTAATGATAACCATGTTAACCAATAGATTGTCGTAAAAAGCCATCTGGTTCTCTAATGACATTCAGGAAAGGAAATTTGCCGTCCTATATGTGACTCTTAACTGCCCTAGCAAGCCACTCATACCGCAACGAAAGAGAATGAAACCGGACGGACCTGGACTGCAGTAGATCAAGAGAATGGCTCACCACCACATTTGCAAGGGGCAATTAGGGATGGGCAATAAATGCCAACGAGGCCCACATCCCATAAACTTAAATAAACTAATTTTTCTACGTCTCTCATTCACACTAGACTCGTGGTTCCCCACTATTTCCGGATTATTTTTCAATTATTATTCAGTGAGGACAGATAGAAAGTATTGGTTTAATGTCTCTGCCATTTCCTTATTCCCCATTATAATTTCTCCTGTCTCTGTCTGTAATGGTCTTTAAAGGGCCTTGAAGGCCGCACAGAGAATGTAAGTTAAACAATTTTGGACTTGTCAGATGTTGGAGGAATAGGACCTGCGCTCACCCACTCAACTTTTGCCTCCCTCCCTTCCCCAAGCACTGCCTCGCTGTCGGTGTCAGACGAATTTCGACCTACGAGCTGCATCAGACGCTTGCCGTCTGAAGCTCGCAGATTTTAAGCAGGGAAAGTCGAAAGCTCAATTTCCAGTGCATTTCGAATTACGCCTTTGAGTGCATGTTCCACTTGTGCAACACATTTGGCAATCCTTTCCAACACTAGACCAAGTTCTTCCCAAAGTAGACAATGGAAGCGAAAATTGGGGGGAACTAATGAAAGACGGCTGGTTTGCATCATCAACAACAACATCCTGCATTTATATAACGCCTTTAACATAGAAAAATGGCGCAAGGCGCAAACAGAATTTGATAACGAGTCACATGAGGAGATATTAGGACAGGTGACCAAAAGGTTGTCCAAAAAAGTAGGTTTTAAGCAGCGCCTTAGTGGAGGTGAGAGAGAGATAGAGCAGTACAGGTTTATGGATGATTTTCCAGGGATTAGGGCCTTTACAGCTGAAGGGACAGGTGGAGCGACAAAAATCGGGGATGCGCATGAGGACAGAATTGAAGGAGCCAAATATCTCTGATGGTTGTAGGGTTGGAGCAGATTACAGATATAGAGAGTGTAAAGCCATGGAGCGTTTTGAAAACATGGATGAGATTTTAAAAGCGCTGTGTTGCAGAAGAGAAGGCAATGCAGTTCAGCATATTCAGGGGGTGATGTGTGAACGGGACTTGGTGCGAGTTAGAATGCAGGCAGTGGAAGTTTACCGAGGCTGCAAGGTGAAAGGCGGCCAGGAGACCATTGGAATCGTTGAACCTTGATGTAACTAAAGCATGGCTGGGGGATAGAACACCTCTTTTAGGCCCCTCAGCAATCTGAAAAACTAATACAGATAAACAGAAGTAGGTGTGTGCAACTGAAAGATGCGCGATGATTCTACAAATGACTTGTTTGCGATATTAGCAGATTGAATTGTACTATTTACAATGGTATCCCTCCGTACACTTTTAGTGGTGGTTTTAACGATTGTATCCTGAATGGCAGGCGGAATTGCTTGATGTGAGTGAGTAAGGGATTCCGCTACCAATAAAAACCGGGTTAATCTTAACCTTCTTGCAATGGAGAGCAATAACTGGTGGAATTTCAAACGAGCGGGATACCAGAACCCGCTCGTTTACCATCCGGTTTAGTTAAATTACTCCTCCAGGTTTTTATTAAATACTTTCATGAATAACGCCAGTGCCATGTTACTCCTGAGTAATTTTGTTGACTCGCTGGGAGATTCCTACCAAATTTCCCAGCAATGATCCATTTCCACAACTTGCCTGAAGAGCCCAATCATTTCCCTGTAGATTCCTGTGTCTTTGTGAGCTGGAGGGCACCGCATGTGATCTTAGAGGAAGAATGCAACCTTCGACATTCCTCTTCTTTAGAGGATGTGTTAACCAATTTAAAATGGAAATAACATTTTCCATTCAGGCATCTGCTGAGTGCAAGGCTTGTCCCCAGGCTTTCAGTCTTGAATCGGAAATCTGCTCCAATTCCTTATAACCCATGACAGACCCGTGAAATTGGATACAGGGATATGGGCACAACATGTGCCCCAGCTAATGTCTGCATTTCCTAATCCATTGTTCAGTCCATTTAGGCAGCTGATTGCTGAGGTGCACAGTGTAGGAATGTCCCAGGTTTTTGATTGGTGGAGAATTCGTTGGGTGGAGGAACAGGAAATTGATTACCGCTCTTGAATGCAATTTTAACCTGAGCTGACAGTCGGGAAAGTAATGGAAACGAGTGAATGCAGAGTTTGCACCACGCCTGCGATTATTCTCATTGAAGTCAACCGACAGTAATATAAAGGGTGGGGAAGATGCAAAACTGGCTTTCCACCCGATCCTGCCAGTTTACCGTCCGGCCTGTTATATTAAATTTAACCCAGTGCGAGGGGTGTGTGGTGGGGGGATGCCCAGCTCGTACAAATGAACACTCTCCGGACAGGCTGAGAAATGCAGACTGATCGCCTACCACCAACAAGTAATGAAGCTAATCAGAGGTGAAAGGTGAGAGCAAGGGAATTGACAGGAGGTGTAGAAAGAAAATAAGATCGTCTTAGGTCAAGAAAGTAATAGCGCAGTAGTTAGTTTTTTTCAATCGTTTAAGCAACACATTCATTACTCCATCAAAGCTCAACACGGTTGTTCACTTCAAAAAGAACAACAAAACAGCGCTGGAATCTATTGTATTATATCGTGATTTTCCCTATATAATCCATTGCAACAGGTCTCAAATTGGTTTTTGAGATAATGCTCTTAGATTCACATGTTTTGTTCGATAGAAAAATTGACATCATGCATGAACTGGATTTAGATGCCACTGCAGCAAATAGGGAGCTAGGTAGCAGTTTAAGAAGCAGGACCTTAAAGGTTGTAATCTCTGCATTACTCCCGGTACCACGTGCTAGTGAGTATAGGAAGAGGAGCATAGAGCAAATGAATGTGTGGCTAAAGAGTTGGTGCCGGAGTGAGGGCTTTAGTTTCCTGGATCACTGGTCCAGCTTTTGGGGAAGGCGGGACCTGTACAATTCGGACAGCTTGCACGTGAACTGGAACAGGACCAACATCCTTACTTGGAGGGTTGCTAGTATTGCTGGGGGGGGGGGCTTTAAACTAACTTGGCAGGGGGATGGGATGCGGAGTGGAGCTATAGAAGGGGGTGATGCATAGCCAAATATAGAGGAAAAAGAAAACAGTCTGGAAGGCAGAGCAATTATGTAACGGCCCACTGAGTATTGCAAGGTTGAAAGGCATTTATTTTAATGCAAGGTGTTGACGAACACATGAGAGATTGATAATGTTGCTATCACAGAGACATTTTTGAGGGATGGGCAGGACTGGTAGCTCAATATTCCGGGGTATAGAATCTTCAGGCGAGACAGAGGGCGGTGTAAAAGAGAAAGGGTGTCGCAATATTAATCAAGGAGTCAATTACTGGTGTAAGGAGGAATTATACCATGGCAGGATCCTCTAATGAGTACATATGTGTTGAACTTAAAAACACGAAGTGGGCAAGCACATTACTGGGAGTGTACTATAGGCCTCCAAACAATCAGGGGGAGATAGATGAAGAGACATGTAGTCAAATCTCACAGAAGTGCAGAAATAATAGGGTAATAATAGTCGGGGATTTCAAATTCCCCAATATTATCTGGGATAGTCACACTGTGAAAGGCTTAGAAGGTGCGCAATTCTTAAAGTGCACCCAGGAGAGCTCTTTGATCCAGCATGTAGAAAGTCCTACAAGAGAGGGGGCGGCACTGGACCTAATTCTAGCTGGGCAAGTGCTCGAAGTGTCAGTAGGAGAGCATTTTGGTGACAGTGACCATAATTCGGTGAGATTTAAGGTAGTCATGGAGAAGGACAAAGAAGAATTGGAAATAAATTTTCTAAATTGGGGGAAGGCCCATTTTAATATGATAAGGCAGGGTCTAGCCAAAGTGGACTGGGATCAGCTACTTGTAAGAAAATCCACATCAGAGCAGAAGGAGTCTTTCAGAAAGGAAATAGAAAGTGTACAATGCCAACATGTTCCCGTAAAGGTCAAGGGTGGGACCAGCAAGCCCAGGGAAACCTGGATGTCAAAGGATATACAAGGATGGATTTGGAACAAAAGAGAGGGTTTTGACAGATACAAAGAACTAAAAACAGTGGAAGCCCTAGAGGAGTATAGAAAGTGCAGGGGGGTACTGAAAAATAAATTAGGAGAGTGAAGAGGAGGCATGAAAAAACACTGGCGGGCAAAATAAAGGAAAATCCCAAGGTGTTTTATAAGTATATTAAGGGCAAGAGGATAACCAAGGAAAGAGAAGGGCCCATTAGAGTGCAAAGTGGTAATCTGTGTGTAGAGCCAGAAAATGTAGGTGAGGTTTTAAATTATTATTTTGCATCTGTATTCACTATAGAGAAGGACGATGTAGGCATAGAAATCAGGCAGGGGGATTGTGATATATTTGATCAAATTAGTATTGAGAGGGAGGAGATACTAGTTTTAGCGGGCTTAAAAGTAGATAACTCCCCAGGCCCCGATGAGATGTATCCCAGCCTGCTGTTTGAGACAAGGGAGGAGATTGCAGGGGTACTGACACACATTTTCTGAACCTCTCTGCCCACAGGGGAGGTGCCAGAGGACTGGAGGACAGCTAACGTAGAATCTTTATTCAAGATGAGGAGTAGGGATAAACCAGGGAATTAAAGGCCAGTGAGCCTAACATCAGTGGTAGGGAAATTATTGGAAAAAGTTCTGAGGGACCGAATTTGTCTCACTTGGAAAGGCAAGGATTAATCAAGGATAGTCAGCATGGTTTTGTCAGGGGGAGATCATGTCTAACCAATTTGATTGAATTTTTCGAGGGGATGACTAGATGTGTGAATGTGGGTTATGCAGTTGATGTAGTCTAAATGGACTTCAGTAAGGCTTTAGACAAAGCCCCGCATGGGAGACTGGTCAAGAATGTAAGAGCCCATGGGATCCAGAGCAATTTGGCACGTTGGATCCAAAATTGGCTTCGTGGCAGCAGGCAGAGGGTAATGGTCGAAGGTTGTTTTTGTGACTGGAAGCCTGTGTCAAATGGTGTAATGCAGTGATCTGTGCTGGGTCCTTTGCTGTTTGTAGTGTACATTAATGATTTAGATACGAATGTAGGAGGTATGATCAATAAGTTCGCAGATGACACGAAAATTGGTGGAGTGGTATATAGCGATGAGGGAAGCCTTAGGCTACAGGATGATATAAACGGGTTGATTAGATGGACAGAACAGTGGCAAATGGAATTTACCCATGAAAAGGGTGAGGTGATGCATTTTGGGAGGACTAATAAGGCAAGGGAATACACATTGAATGGACGACCCTAGGAATCACAGAGGATCAGAGGGAACTTGGTGTGCATGTATTTGCATCCCTGGAAGCAGCAGGACACGTAGATAAGGTAGTTAAAAAGGCATGTGGGATACTTGTCTTCATTATCCGCAGCATCGAATATAAGAGCAGGGAGGTTATGATGGAGCTGTATAAAACGGTATTTAGGCCACAGATGGAATACTGTGTGCAGTTCTGCTCGCCACACGACAGGAATAATGTGATTGCATTGGAGAGTGTGAAGAGGAGATTTACCAGAATGTTACCTGGGCTGGGGCGCTTCTTCTAGGAAGAGAGACTGGACAGGCTGGGGTTGTTTTCCTTAGAGCAGAGAAGGCTGAGGGGGGACCTGAATGAAGTGTACAAAATTATGAGGGGCAGAGATAGGGTATATAGAAAGGAACTTTTCCCCTTAGTAGATTGGTCAATAACCAGGGGGCATAGTTTCAAGGTAAGGGGCAGGAGGGTTAGAAAGGATTTGAGGAAGAACCTTTTCACCCAGAGGGTGGTTGGAATCTGGAACTCACTGCGTTAAAGGGTGGTAGAGGCAGGAACCCTCACAACATTCAAGAAGCATTTAGATGAGCACTAGAAACGCCATAGCATACAATGATACGGACCAAGTGCTGGAAAATGGGATTAGAATAGACAGGGCTTGAGGGCCGATGCAGACATGATGGGCCAAAGGTCCTTTTTCTGTGCTGTATAACTCTATGACTATGACTCTAGTCTTCTTGCTGAATCATAGAATCACGAATGTTGCAGCAAAGAAAGAGGCCATTCGTCCCACCCCGCCTATTGTGTCTTACTGAAAGAGTGATCCAATTGCACCCACTCCCCTGCTCTTTCCCCATAGCCCTGCAATTTTTCCACTTTAAATTTATATACACTTCCTTTTTGAAAGATACGATTGAATCTGCTTCCACCGTCATTTCAGGCAGTGCGTTCCAGATCATAAGAATTCGCTGCATAAATGCATTTGCCCTCATCTTCCCTCTTTTGCCACTTTTGTCAATTACTACGGTCCATAATTTATGGCCATGCATGTTCCACGTTTTCGCACGTCCACGCATGTGTGAATACCCGGACACTGCGATCTGCCAAAAATTTTCTTCGCAGATCCAATGCGTCCCCAGGAAAAGGGCATCGCAGCCGGAGAGTTGGGCTATTTGCCCAACCTCTGGCCATTGAAGGCCCGTTAAATTCTTATCCTTGGTAAAACCTGCGTAAGTGTTTTAAAAAATGTTAATTTAATATCCAATCATTTATAAGTTTAAAAACCTGCAATTAGGTAAGCTTATTTTAGCCCGTTTAAAATATTCAAATTTATTTTTCAACAAATTACCTTTTTGTTCAAAAGATGTAATGAAATGGCTTTTTAAATATATTATGTTTCTTATTTATTCATTTGATGTGTAGATGTATTTGGGGGTATTCCCATTCATGTTTATGGGGATTCAGTACAGAAGAAATCCCCATAAGCTTGAATGGCGATTCCTTTCTTTTATTGGTTTGACAAGCCCACGAGCTCCCAGGTGCGCTTCTGAATCACGTGCACCTCTAGGATACGTGGGCCTCTACCGCGGGAACCCCGAGAGTCCCAGTACCTCGAATCTCCTTACCTCCTGGACCACCAGGTAGGTGGGCATTTTATATGCGGATCGGAGGCAATTCCGCGCTGGCAGCCTCTGGCCACAAATTCAGGGCCATTAAATACTCCTCTTCTGGTTACCGACTCTCCTGTCAGTGGAAATAGCTTCTCCTAATGTATTCTATCAAAACGATTCATAATATTGAACACCTGTATTAAATCTCCACTTATCCTTTCCTGCTTTAAGGAGAATTACCCCAGCTTCGATAGGCTCTTGAAATAACTGAAACCCATCACCTCTGCTAGCATTCTAGTAAATCTCGTCTGCACCATCTCCAAGGTCTTCATATCCTTCCTAAAGTGTGGTTTCCAGAATTGGACACAATGCTCCAGCTGAGGCCTAATCAATGATTTGCAAAGATTTAGCATACCTTCAGTCCTTTTGTACACTATGCCTCTATTTACAAAGCAATTTATCCCGTATGCTGTTAACACCTATATCAGCTTTCCTGCCACCATCATAAGAACGTAAGAACATAAGAAATATGAGCAGGAATAGGCCACTTGGCCCCTCGAGCCTGCTCCACCATTCAGTAAGTTCATGGCTGATCTAGGGCTCAAAGCCACTTCCCAGCCCGCTGCCCATTACCCTTCACTCCCTTATCTTGCAAAAAATTGTCTATCTCCACTTTAAATGTATTTAATGAACCAGCCTCCACAGCACTCTGGGACAGAGAATTCCACAAATTTAAGACCTTCTGAGAGAAGAAGTTCATCCTCATCTGATTTCTAAAAGGGTGACGCTTTATTCTGAGACTATGCCCCCGAGTCCTAGATTTCCACATGAGGGGAAAGATCCTCTCTGCATCTACCGTGTTGAGCCCCCTCAGTATCTTATATGTTTCGATAAGATCACCTCTCATTCTTCTAAATTCCAATGAGTATAGGCCCAGCCTGCTCAATCTTTCCTCATGTGTCAAACCCCTTATCTCTGGAATTAATCTAGTGAATCGTCTCTGAGTTGCCTCCAATGTACGTAAATCCTTCCTTAAATAAGGAGACCAAAACTGTACGCAATACTCAAGGCGTTTCTCACCAATATCTTGTAGAGTAAGGCAGGACTTCCCTGCTTTTATACTCCAGCCGCCGTTAAATAAAGGCCGATATTCGATTTGCCTTTTTTATTACTTGCTGTACCTCCATGCTAACCTTTTGTGTTCATAGCACAAGGACCCCAGGTCCACCTGAATTGTAGCATTTTGTAATCTCTCTCCATTTAAATAATAGTTTACTTTTTTATTTTCATGCCAAAGTGGATAACCTCGCACTTTCCCACATTATACTCCATCTGCCAAATGTTTGCCCACTCATCCAGCCTGTCTATATTCCTTTGAAGATTCTTTGCGTCCTCTGCACAACTTGCTTTCCCACCCATCTTTGTATCATCCGCAAACTTGGCTACATTACATTTGATCCCTTCATCCAAGTCATTAATGTAGATTGTAAATAGTTGGGGCCCCAGCAACGATCCTTGGGGCACCCCGGTAGTAAACATTTGCCAACCAGAAAATGACCCATTTATCCCGACTCTCTGCTTTCTGTTATTTAGCCAAATCTCTATCCATGCTAATATAGTTGAGTGTCCCTGAATCCCCAGGTCTCTCGATTCCTGTAGCCGCTTCCACTACATAAACTCATAGAAATTAATAGTTTATAAAGACTCACCTCGTTCTTCCTTCAAAAATGCACCATTTCATACTTCTCTGCAATAAATTTCAACTGTAATATGTCCCATTGTAAGATTTCCATTCCTTTCTATATCGGTGGTGACATCAGACTGTTGTAGGTTGGACGGTGGTGATTGTTGTTTGAGAGGGGTTGTCCTGATCAGTTGGCTCATAGGACGGCTGGGAAGGATTACGTAATGGTTGTAAAACAGTTAATAAATAAACAAATATGCATACAGCCAAACTGATGTAAATGATGATTTCCTCCACGCAATGTATGAAATTTCTCGATAAATGAGAATTGCAGCACACGTTATTATGGGCTAGAAATTACTGTCAATACAATGGTGAAGTTAATGGCAGTCACTGTTAAACATAGAAACATAGATGATAGGAGCAGGAGCAGGCAATTCGGCGCCTTGAGCCTGTTCCGCCATTCACTGCGATCATGGCTGATCATCCTACTTCAGTACCCGGTCCCTACTTTCTCCCCATACCCCTTGATCCCTTTAGCCTTAAGAAATATATCCAACTCTTTGCTGAATATATTTAATGAATTGGCCGCTACTGCCTTCTGTGGCAGAGAATTCCATAGGTTCACCACTCTCTGGCTGAAGGAATTCCTCCTCATTTCTGTCCTAAATGGCCTACCCATTATACTTAGACTGTGACCCCTGGTTCTGGACCCCCAACCATCGGGAACATCCTTCCTGCATCTAATCTGTCCTGTCCTTTCGGAATTTTATAAGTTTCAATGCGGTCCCCTCTCATTCTTCTAAACTCCGGCAAGTACATGCCCAATCGTTCCAATCTCTCCTCATACATCATTCCTGCCACCCCAGTTATCAGCCTGGTGAATCTTCGCTAAACTCCTTCCATGGCAAGAACATCCTTCCTCAGATAAGGCAAACAATACTGCACACAATAATCAAGATGTGGTCTCACCAAGGCCCTGTACAACTGCAGCAAGACATCCTTGTTCCTGTACTCAAACCCTCTCGCTACGAAGGCCAACATACAATGTGCCTTCTTAACCGCCTGCTGCACCTCCATGCTTACCTTCAGCGATTGGTGCACAAGGACACCCAGGTCTCGTTGCACTTCCCCTTCTCCCAATCTATTACCATTCAGATAATAAGCTGCCTTCCTGTTTTTGCCACCAAATTGGATAACCTCACATTTATCCACGTTATCTTGCATCTGCCATGCTTCTGCCCAAACTGTCCAAATCATCCTGTAGTTTCTCGGCATCCTCCTCACAGCACACACGCCCACCCAGCTTTGTGTCGTCGGGAAATGTATTCACAATTCGGACAGCTACTTCCAGCCAGCACAGATGCGCAGTTCTACTCGAAAACATGGACTAACTGTCCGAGATCCAAAGCTATTAGTCAAGCTGCTCGAGAATAGCATCTCGCTGTCTGGCTCCTCGTTCAAATGTATTGAGCTGCGTGAATGTCCTGCACTTGCATGGCAGAGAGGGACTGATCTCGCCACAGAAAGCTAGGGAAAGTCCATATCAGTCTAATTCGATTTTATTGAAAGCGTGACAATTTTAATTACTGCCAAACAACCTCTGCGACACTGATAGTTAACTATTATGAATGTGGAATCTTATTTCTTCAGATTTTAATTGGTGATGGAGATTATTTTAAAAATTAAAAATTTTAAAGAAATAGTTTATCGTTCTTTCTGTCTTTTTTCTCTCTCTGAATCCAATCTTCCCTTCCCTTTCTCTTTTTCGTTTTGATTAACTGATTTGTCATTGAATTCACTATTTTAACTTACACTTCCATTTCAGAATCTGCGCTGTTCAAACTTCAATCCTTCAATATGATCGGTGAAGGAGATACACCGCAATGATTCAAGATCTTACTGCAGCTCCCAGTACAAAAGGTCGTAGATATTAAATGGACAGGGGCAAGTCTAATGAATGATGGGTGTCGTTCGTCTGCTGGCTACAGTAAATTCTGGCGCAATATTCCTCATTGCAATACCATTGTAATGTTAATACCAATTTCTGAATTTTTAGATTCAATATCCAGCAGAGCCAGGATTATTGCTTGGTAATTTGGTCTTGTAAATACAAACCTTATTGACTTGTCTCCTTGAATAGCACCACAACTCATTGCCTCTGGAAATGGAAATGACAAATTAGTTCAACATCTCCAACATTGCCAACAGGTAGAGAATGAGTACGATACTGAAACGATATATCTGTGGATCAGTGGAAAGAACATGTTCAGGGCAACCAGAAATAAGACAAATTCTGGCACTGAGAACTGTCGTGCATACAGCGACAGCACAATTCAAGGAGAATCTGAAATCAAAGCTTACAAATTAGCCAATTTTGGGCCAACGAAAAATACTGGGAGTGAAGTTGATCACCGCCAGTGGTGGTAAGCGGTAATCAGAAGTCCGATTTATGGTACTCCCGATTTTCCTCTCCAATTCAATGGAAAAGAAAATCGTGAGGAGCGTAAAGCAGGCTAATTTCATCCCCATTGACTCAATATTAGGCAACCGCGCACAGGGTTTCGAGAACATGTTTTCAGCTGAAAATATTTTTCATGATGGGGGAGGCCATTACTGGACAATGGCGTGGAAATGTTAATCAGCCCCCGTTTGCAAGTCTGAACGTTGCTCTTAAAAGAGAGACTTACATATATATAGCGCCTTGCACGACCACCGGACATCTCAAAGCGCTTTACATCCAATGAAGTATTTTTTGGAGTGTAATCCCTGTTGTAATATAGGAAACACGGCAGTCAAATTGCGCACAGCAAGCTCCCACAAGTAACGTGATGATGACCAAATAATCTGTTTCAGTGATGTTGATTGAGGGATAAATATTGGCCAGGACACTGGGGAGAACTTCTCTGCTCTTCTTCGAAATATGCCATGGGATCTTTCATGTCCACCTGAGAGAGCAGATAAAATGCTGTTTAATGTCTCATCCGAAAGGTGGCACCCCTGACAGTGCAGCACTCCCTCAGCACTGCACTGGAATGTCAGCCTAGATTTTTGTGTTCATGGTCCTGGAGTGCGACTGTGAACCCACAACCTTCTGACTCAGAGGCGAGAATTTTACCCACTTCACCACAGCTGACACTGTGGATAGGAAAACTGACCGCAATATTGGAATACTTGAAGAACATTTAATTGAAGCATTTCTGCTCTCCAGGTAGAGGAGGAAGCAGCCACAAAACACATGCGCTACAGCACCACCATCGGCCGGCTGGCATAATGTCTGGTCATATTAATGTGAACAGATGAAATATATTTCGAAAAGCTATAACAGTTTGTGCACATAGCAAGTATGAACAGGCCGAAGATTGCTTTAATCTTCTCAATACCAATTCATAATATCACAGAATATATCAGCACAGAAGGAGGCGATTTGGCCCATCGTGCATATACATGTACCATGAAAGTGATATCCAATTAGACACACTCCCCGGCCCTTTCCCCATAGCCAAGTATTTTTTTCCATTCAAGTGTTTATCGAATTCCCCTTTGAAAGTTATTATCCAAGTCGCTGTGTTCTTTTGCCAATTACCTTCAATCTGTGTGCTCTGGCTGCCAACGCTCTGCCACTGGGACCATCTTTTCTTTATTTATTCTATAAAAAAATCATGATCCAGACTATCTATATAATAAATCTTTTTGGTAGCTATTTGCAAAATTTAAGCAAATTTGTTTTGCCTCTCAAAATACCTACTTTAACTTCAACCTTGTTTCCGGCATAGATGCCTTCACAGGATGCCGTCTCATCCCGTTGAAACGCTCAATTTTCACTGCATTGCAGTTACACTTCATAAGATGGAAAACAAGACGCCTCCTAAAGAGATTTCTCACTGCTTCTCTCTCAAGTTGATAAACCAACCATTAGTTTTATTGTGCCCGTGTTTGCTGGCAAAATGGAAAGTGATTCAAAGCTGTTCTGTGAAGGGCAATCTCGATTGTTTCTTGTAGAAATGTATTTAATTGTGCAACCAGCCGTAACAAGGCCAAAGAGAGTGCTGATTTGAATATTCATATTTTAAGAAAGTTATGCTAACTCTGTATAAAACATTTTTTAGGCTTCAGCTGGAGTACTGTGGCCTATTCAAGGCATCACACTGTCTGAAGGATGTCAAAGCCTGAGAGAGGGTGCACATGAGATATTATAGATGTTTAGCAGGGATTAAAAACGTCAGAAATGTGGATAGACTAAAGAAACTGGTTTTGTTCTCCTTGGAGCAGAGGCGGTTAAGGGGAAATTTGGTAGAAGTGTTCAAAATCATGATGGCATTTGATAGAGTAAATGAGGATAAGCTGGTTCCAGTGGCAGCACAGTCGGTACCCAGAGGACAGAGATATAAGGTAAATTGCAAATTAACCAGAGGCGATGTGAGGACAAAAATTATGTAGCGAGTTGTTGTGATTTGCAGCGTTCTGCATGAACGCGCGGTGGAAGCAGATTCGATAATAACTCTCCAAAGTGAATTGGGTAAATACTTGAATTGGGAAAAAGTTGCAGTGTTATGGAGAAACAACAGTAGAGTGAACATGTTTGGATAACTTTTTAAATGAGCAAGCACTGGCACGATGGGCCGAATGGCCTCCAGCTCTGCTGTATCATTCTATAGTTCTACAATTAATATTTCAATTCTGTACTTACAAGCCAAAGTAATGGGCCCAGAATCACAGACATTTCCGGATGGGCAGAGAATGAGTGGGGTCCTAATTTTGAAGTAAATGCAAAACAGGACCAGATTGCCTACACCAAGAAGGGCGCTGATCGCATTTAGAACCAGGCACGTCGCCACCTTCGAAGAATAAGCAAAAGATTACTAAGATACTAAATTTGGTGATGTATGCACAAGGTCATTATGTTGTCTGGGTGGAAAATCAAATTCAAAGCAGCCATCTACCGATATTAGTGAACTCCAAATTCCATACAAAACGCCTTTATTGCAATAAAATTGAATCACAGAAATTTACAGCAGAGAAGAAGACCAGTATGTCCATGAAGTATGTGCTGGCTCTTTGAAAGAGCTATCAAATGAGAGTAAAATGTTTCTACCTGAAAATAATTTTTTCCCAGTATGTAGTTGGCATTAAAGAGAAAGAGAAAAATTGGGATTTATTTAAATCTAATTTGTAGAGCAAAAGGGTTTTCTATTTTGGATTCTGCAGAGAAATATGAGTAGTGTGCAAAGTGGGAAACTGCACTGATCAGGGGTAGAGTCTGAGGAACAAATAATGAAATCTCTTCTAGACAGTCACTAAGAACACAGGGACATAGGAACTGTAATATGCCATACAGTCCCTCGAAACTGTTGCATCCTTCAATTAGATTATTTCTGATCTTTAGCTTAACTCCATCTGCCCTTCTTGGTTCCAAGGAGTGTTAATACTCCTGCCTAGTAAAAGAGAAATGAGAACAATTCTCTGTAATTAGAACTGGGTCTAGTGGGTAAAATACACTGGCGCAGAAACTCACCGACAGTCCACCACACCAATGTGTTCTGTGTTCTCCTGCCATCGATATCAGATTCAGAATTAAAGGCATCCAGAATATTATAAAAAATATTCCCAACACAATCTGAGTAACCTAAAAGAGAACAAGCATTGGCCAAGAAAGCTAACATATATAAAATCTTACAATATATAGCAGTGTGCGTGGGAGCTAGAGAGAGGAGGGAATAGTGAGAGAAGGTGAGAAAGAGAGGCAGAGAGGGAAAGAGATCAAGGTAAGAGACAAGTAACTTTTTGTTGAAAGCTGAATGAGATGATTCGATTAGCAAATTGTTAGAAAGCTTTAAAATCATTTAAATGGTCAAGGTGTCCTAGAATTCTTCATTAGAAGATTTAGTGTTAGCACAGATGTGGGAGAGACGGGAAAATGAATCTTGTCTCTATGTATGAAACATAAAGTGTTTGGAAATGCAAGGAAACAAAGTCATAAAAGCCCAGGTCGAGAAAAAGGCCGAATGATACCAGTTGCCAAGAAACCTTATACCACAGATAAAGAAAGAAGCTGACCTAATTAATGCAGTAAAAACAAAGCTTGTAGAAGTAAGGTAAAGTCTTAAAAATGGAGTAGAATTACATCTCTGGTGGTGACACAAACGGGCGGTATCGGATCGGCGGCCCAGTTAAACACAGCACCTGACATTCAATCCACTTGACTGCAATGGGACTGAATATCAGGCCCTGAGAATACCAGCCACCTATCCAAGACCGCTCGTTTTGTGCCACCGCCCGAGCCGAAGTTCTAGCCCTAATTAAGCGGGGTAAACATCTAAACACGTGGCGTCAACAAAACGTGCAACTATGTATTATGTAGGCACAGACCAAGCTTGTACTATAGTATAACAGTATTCTATCTCCCATACTTCTGTTCACAACCCTGCCCCTCCCTCCCGGGACCATGGTATAGTTCCCCTTGTTTTCACCTTTCACCCCACCAGCCTCCACATTCAATGGATCATCCTCCGCCATTTCTGCCGCATCCAGCGTGATCCCAACACCAAATGCTTCTTCCCCTCACAACCCCTTTCAGCATTCCGTAGGGACAGCTCCCTCCACAACACCCGAGTCCACTCCTCTACCACCCCCTGCACCACTTCCCCTTCCCCCGGCACCTTTCTATGCAAGCGCAGGAGATGCAACACATGCCCTTGTACCTCCCCCCTGCCCACTGTCCAGGGCCCCAAACACCCCTTCCAGATGAAACAGCGATTTTCTAGTACGTCTTGCAATTTTGTATATTGTATTCGCTGCGCATGATGTGGTCTCTTCTACATTGGGGAGACCAAACGCAGATTTTGTGACTGCTTTCTGGAACACCTCCTTTCAGTCCGCAAGGGGGACCCAATGTCCCCGTGGCCTGTCATTTTAATTCACCGCACCATTCCCATGCAGACCCCACCGTCCTCAGCCTCTTGCATTGTTCCATGGAAGCTCAGCGTAAGCTCGAGGAACAGCACCTCATCTTTCAATTAGGCAATTTACAGCCTTCCGGACTCAATATCGAGTTATATAATTTCAGATCATAACGTCGGCCCCTATCACATATATATATTTACATCTTTTTTATCTACAATTTTTCTATTTTCTTCCCTCCCTTCAGCTGTCATTCATTCTGCCAGCGCAATTCACTCCCCATCTAGAGCCATCCTCTGTTCCTTAAGCAGCCCAATTTCCACCTCCCCTTGCCTTGAATATCTCTTAATGTCTCTCAAGGTCTTTTCATTTCTCCTGCTTTCTACCCTATCACTGATCTCCCCATTTGTTCTTTTATCTCCTCTCACATTTCCCAGCCCCCAAACTTGCTTTCCGTTTCCTGCTTTTTTTGCAGTGCAGACGAAAGTTCATCGACCTCAAACGTTAACTTTGTTTCTCTCTCCACCGATGCTGCCTGGCCTGCTGAGTTCTTCCAGCATTTCCTGCTGTTATTTAGTATAGCCCCCAAGGCAGACATTCTCGGGTTGGTCAGGAGCGATGCAGCCACACAGTAGACCTGGAGGGAGGGGGCTGTTCGCCTGGGAAACACGGGTTGTGTGGATCTCTTGGGGGTTGGAGCGCTCTCAGGGTCAGTTGGAAGCCCAAAGACATACAGGCTCACTACGGCTCGGGGAACCAGGTTGTATAATTTACATGGATTCTTGTCATTTACTGTAACACTGTAGAACAGGTATATAAAATCTAATATTGCTATTATTCAATGCTTGATATTATTTAAAATACTCACTCATGCAAGAATCATGAGCTGTGTTTTTATCGTCGGACAAATAAACTTTTTTCAGATGATAGCCACAGAGGAAATTCTCCAACACACATATTCCTGTGGACCACCTTGAACCTTCACTCCCACCAATACTGGTGCACCATGGCTGCAGTGTGCACCATCAACAGGATGCACTGCAGCAACTCGCCAGTGCTTCATCAACGGCACGGCTTAAACCCGGGAACTCCACAACGCAGAAGGACAAGGCAACAGGCACATGGGAACACCATGAACTTCCGTCCAAGTCATACACCACCCCGACATAGGAAGATATGCACCGTTCCTTCATCGTTGCTAGGTCAAAAACCTTGAGATCTTGGCTAACAGCACTTTGGAAGTACCTTCACCACAGGGACTGTAGCTGTTAAACAAGAATGTGCACCACGATTCTTTCATGGGGAAATGGTTTGGGAAATAAATGCTGACCTTGCTAGCGAGGACCATATCCCCAGATATAATTTTGTAAAGTGTATCTCATAAATGCACTCAGCACCATATTTCCCAGGTGGAAGTCCCAATGAAATTCTACATATGATCACACCGAAGTTGTTCATGATTTTGCTTCGACCAGTGACGGGAACTAATCTCCATCAGCTAATTGATGATGTCCCTACACTTGTGGCTCAAAAATATTTTAGTCAAGGCGTCTTGAAATTGAGGACTGGAAAATGGATCCTTACTGAATAAGAAGGTATTTCCACAGACATTGAAATGCCAACATTTGACTTAATAGTAAATAAACAACATTATTTACAGTGTTAAAATCTGGCAATGGAAAATTGTGACATGTTAACCATCCTGGCACCGAATCTCTAACTATTTTCTACGAATACAATTCTTTTCGATTGAACCCATCAACATGACACGTTCATGTCATGTGCACAAGGTTCTTTCCTTTGAATCTTGTGGAGTGCTTCGTTTTCATGAATCACATGATGGGTATTTTAATAATTCAGTTAAAAATCAAACAAGCTAAACCTCTGAAATAAACTTTCTACCCAGTCATGAAATTTACTCGGGGCAACGGATTTGTGCCTAAACGAAGGCAATGGGCCAGAAATTCGTGAACGGGGCTTGCCGCGCGTGCAAGGTCCCGATTTGCACTTACCCGACGCGCCTGCCGATCACCTCCAGGGACGCCTGGAATTCCATTTTGAATCTGAAGAATCCCGGGCAGCGTTTGACGTCACGCCGCCCAGGAGTGCAGCCAGCGCGAAGCCTGGAGCGCGCTGTGCAACTGAGACACGCCCCTTGAGGTCTCAGTTTAACAGGAAACGCCCCCAATGTTTCTGCCAAGCTGCTAAGCATTTTTACATGCAAAGCAGCAGTTTAAATAGGTTTTTGGAAGTTTTTTGAAGCTTTGGTAACTTTTATAAACTTTTAAAAACGTTTACATTATTTTGAAGAATCTGAAGTAGTTTTAAACAGAATTAAAGCAATTTAAAGACTTTTAAAAGATTTTTTTTAATTCCATTTATTTATTTAGCAATGTCTTCGTCATACGTGCCTTCACACTGTTCCCTTTGGGGAACTCTATGAAGTGGTGGAAGGATTTATGGCCATGATTAACGCTCATTCCGTGACCGTAACCATCTTTGAACCAGCCATTAGGGCGGTTAGTCCTATGGCGGGAGAGTTTTACAGGCTCCCACAAGCTATACAAGGAGGGGGGGCCAGCCACACCCACGGACGCAAATGTCCCACTGGATGTCAACCCAGAAGTTAGAGCTGGAGCTCAGAATCCACTTGCCAGGACTGTCTGGAGCGGGGTTCGAAACCCTACCCTGATCTAGGCTGAGCGGCGGGGATCCTACCGCTATGCCAAAGGCCCAATCCGATTAGCAACGTGAAATGGCTGGAATGAGCACAATTCACGGCATTAAAAGAACTCACAATTGAACTGATGATGATCTTAGCAATCTCCTCAAGGAGGTTCAGGCACTGCGCCTGCTCATCATTGGTAATGAGAAGTCAAAGGCGCCGCAAAAAGTGCAGATGATAGCTTGGTCTTTCAAGTGGCAGCATAGGGCTCCAGTCACGGGGATGGAAAAGGCGCAGGAAACGTATGGGTGTCACCTTTTGTGCAGAGTGGACCTTTTGCGTAGCAGTAAGCATCCCCGCCGCTGGGCCAGAAGGAGTAGGGTTTCGAACCCCACTCCAGGCAGTCCCGGCAAGTGGAGTCGGAGCTCCAACTATAAATTCTGGGTGGACATCCAGCGGGATACTTGTGTCCATGGGTGTGGGTGCCCCCCCCCTCAGATGGGTTGTGGGAGCCCGTAAAACCCTCACGCCATAGGACTAACCACCCTAATGGCTGGTTCAAAGATGGTTACGGTCACGGAATGAGCGTTAATCACGGCCATAATTCCTTCCACCACTTCATGCAGTTCCCGAAAGGGAACAGTGTGAGGATACGTACGATGATGACCTCTTGCGCAATGCACCTCCTTGGACCCTCAGTCGCAGATGCGAGGGGGCAAATCGTGCAATTGTTAAATTTTTCATTTTATTGACATGTAAAATGTTGGCCCAGTAATTCCCTTCCAAATGCGCGAGTACGGTCGGGGTACTTAAGCGTCTGGCCGGAGGAAATGCCGGTTTTCAGCATGCACAGTGCATGTGGGGAAAACCGGCATTTCCTGTCCTCTGAACGAAGGGGTTCAGAGGCAGAACGCGTGCGACTGCACAGGCAGCGCGTGCACAGTAAAATTCGCCGCTTTCATTCATGCTTTCAGTGAGGTCAAGTCCTTACAACTTACACATGAAAAAAGCATGGGTACAGTTGCTCCAGAGGCTGCGGAGGAAGATATTTCTTATCGTGGAGCTTCTGAAAGTATGTATGTCTGTATATATTCCTTTGCGTGTTATGTATATATTCCTTTACTTATGTGTATGAATGTATTATTTAATTATGACTTTCAGAGAAAGTAACTTATTGGAAAATCATAATTAAAAACATACATTCATACACATAAGTAAAGGAATATAAAACATACATACATATACGTAAAGGAATATATGCAGACATACATGCATAATTACTTATTACTGATGAAAAGTTTCTTTCTTTAAAGTGCTGGAAATGTTACATTACTCATTTTAGAACACTCATTTTCACATTCAATTCACACAGTCACAATTGCTCCTTCCACCTACCGTTCTGAAAATCCGTTTAAAAAAAAAAATTTAAACTTTAAAACTTACTTAAAATTTCTTAAAATAACTTCCCTCCCTTTCCCAAACAAAAATATTGCCTTTCAGAAGCTCCATGATAAAATATATCTTCCTCCGCAGCCTTGGAACAACTTTACACATGCTTTTTTTCAAGTGTAACTTGTAAGGACTTACCCTCACTGAATCCATGAATGAAATCTATGAAGTTCACTGCGCAAGCGCTGCCTGTGCAGTCGCATGCGCTGTGCCTATGGACGCCTTCGTTCCGAGGTCTGGAAATGCCGGCGTTCCCCGCATGCGCTGAGCATGCTGAACGCCGGCATTTCCAATGGCCAGATGCGTGAGTACCCAGACCGTACTCACGCATTTGGTCACGAATTTCTGGCCCAATATGTTTCCTTTGGTGATAAATCACTTTCTTCTGTCTGCTATTCGTCCAGTAATCGCAAGCATCTATTTTTATTGTGAATTTCGCTGTAATGACAATCCGAAATAACTTTTCCATGCACACCTAGGCAATTCTTTCAATGCAGCCGAGCAAAAATCTTCCCATTTAAGTTTCATCCCGTTCTCTATCTTTATAATAATAAACACTTAAAACTATATATTATTAATGTGTGCAGTTACGCTGACCATTGAAATAAAAGGAAAAGTAAATGTTTCAATGTAAAACTTCGTGGCTTATTTCGGTTGACTGCTAAGACGTAGTTTTACTTCTGCATTGTGTTAAATGCAAATTGAATAATCAGTTGTTAAAAATAATCCTGCCTGAAGGTTCCATCTGTTCGCAAGATGGTCGGATTGCATTTGAGGACAGGACCACAACTGACAAATTCGGTCTGAAGTTATCCATCAATCTGAGAAAATACTGTAATATTTTAAATGCAGATAATATGCCAATAAAGTTGTCACAATTCTATGTACGTTGGGGGCAATTTAAATATGGACCGATAGTGCGAAACGGGTGGTATCGAATGGGCCGTTATGTGCACTCACCAGATTTCCCCATCAATGGATCTCAATGGAAAGGAACATCTGGCGGGCGTATACCAGGCAACTAATTCCACATCGCCCATTTCACAACATCACCCACGGTTAAAATCGCCCCCATGGGTCACAACACAAGCCATGTCTCTGGTAAAATGTATCACATGGACAATATGGACAAAAGGTAAATCATGCTTTACTAATCTACTGGAATTTATTGAGGATGTAACTGGTAGAATGTATAAGGGAAAACCAGTGGAAGTGGTGTATTTGGACTTTCAGAAGGCTTTCGATAAGGTCCCGCATAAGAGACTAGCGTGCAAAGTTAAAGCACATGGGATTGGGGTTAAGGTATTGACTTGGATAGAAAACTGGTTGGCAGACAAGAAGCAAAGATTTGGAATATACATGTCTTTTTCCGAGTGGAAGGTAGTGACTATTGGGGTACCGCAGGGATTGGTGCTAGGACCTCAGTTATTCACAATATATATTAATGATCTAGACAAGGGAACTAGATGTAATATCACCAAGTTTTCAGACTACACAAAGCTGGGTGGACGTGTATGCTGTGAGGAGAATGCAGATAAACTGCAGTACTATTTGGACAGGTTGGGCGATTGGGCAGATGCATGTCAGATGTGGTATAATGTGGATAAATGCGAGGTTATCCACATTGGTGGCAAAAACAGGAAGGCAGATTATTATCTGAGCGGTAATAGATTGGGAACATGGGAAGTGCAACGAGAACTGGGTGTCCTTGTGCACCAGTCGCTGAAGGTAAGCATGCAGGTGCAGCAGGCGGGTAAGAAGGCAATGCTATACCGGCCTTCATAGCGAGAGGATTCGAGTAGAGGAGCAAGGATATCTTGCTTCAGCTGTACAGGGCCTTGGTGAGGCGACACCTTGAGTATTGTGTGCAGTTTTGGTCGCCTTATCTGAGGAAGGATGTTCTTGCCATGGAGGGCGCACAGCGAAGATTCACCAGACTGATTCCTGGGGTGGCAGGAATTACGTAGTAAGAGAGATAGGGTAGATTAAGCTTATATTCGCTAGAGTTTAGAAGAATGATAGGGGATCTCTTTGAAACTTATAAAATTCTAACAGGACTAGACAGACTAGATGCAGAACGGCTGTTCCCGATGGCGGGGGAGTCCAGAACCAGGGGACACAGTCTAATGATAAGGGGTAAGCCATTTTGGACTGAGATGAGGAGGAATTTCTTCACCCAGAAAGTGGTGAACCTGCGGAACTCTCTACCACAGAAGACAGTTGAGGCCAATTCATTAAACATATTCAAGAGGGAGTCAGATATATTCCTTAACGCTAAGGGGATCAAGGGATATGGGGAGAAAGCAAGGACAGGGTAAAGAATTTGGATGATCAGGCATGATCTCATTGAATGGAGGAGCAGGTTCGAGGGGCCGAATGGCCTTCTCCTGCTCCTATCTTCTTTGTTTCTATGTTTTTATGTTTCTATGAAGTTAGCTTAACTTACACGTGAGTATCGCTCACCGATCGGGACTCTGCACCCTCCTTCAGAATTCGCCAGCCTTTCTGATGGGACACTTGTCTAACACTGCGGGGTATGTCTGATATAACCGGTTAGCTGGCGGGTTGGAGTTTGGCCCTGTTCTTTCACTAGCTTCTCAAAGCAGCAGTCCAAACATTTTATCTGCTCTGCAGCTGTTTTCGTCAGCTCAGTTCCGAGGAGAACAGCAGATATTTGAAAGAATTCGGGAATGCTGACCTTGAATGTAAGGCTGGATATTACACTTAAACCTATAAGTGGAGGGGTGCTCCGTGTGCCCATAACTGATGATTATCTTATTGGAAGATTAGCCGTTTGAAGTGACTGATTAGTCACTACCATTGGACAGTAGTTTTTTAATATGCACTGATTATTCAATTATCCCAAAGTAATCTCAAAGCGATAATTTTTTATCTTGTTCATTGTTTCATGAAGCCAAGTACCAAAAGAACATATTAATCTGTTGAATTGTTTTTATTCATTCTAGGCATGTGTGCGTCACTGGAAAGCTCGGCATTTAATGCCCATCCCGAGTTGACTTGGATACAGCTAACAGGCTCGCTAGTCCACTTCAGATGGGCCGTTAGGACTCAGCCATGTTGGTGTTGAACTGGAGTCACACAGAGGCCCAGACCGGGTGAGGAATACATCTTTCATTCTGTAAAGGGCACCAGTGAACCAGTTGCGTTTTAAAACAACCCAAAGCTTTAAGATTAGTATTACGAATGCCAGCCTTTCTTTTCCAGAACCTTTCAGAAACCGAATTCAAATTCTCAAGCTGGCTTGGCGGGATTTCAGCTCATGTTCTCTGAATTATTGCTGGAGGACACCATGTCGAGTAGAGTAAGCATGAAATTACCATATCCGAGCAATTTGGCTGAATTGTGTTTTTATTCATCAAACACTAGAACCCCTGGTGCGTGTTGCCTCAACTTATGACATTGCAAAATTATGAGTTATCAATTGTGTGTATATAAATTCCAAACAGATTCTCTATAAACGGGTTAATGATTTGGCGAGACATAGGGAGCAGGGAAGCTTTTGGAGATTGCATCTAACAGGTTAAGTGTCCTTCCCACTAATGATCTTGAACAGAACCATGATGAATGGGGTCTGTTCCTACTCGGACCACAGGCTGTCGGTGCAATTATCTTTGTTGGTATGAATGCAGAAGGGAAATTTGCACATATTTATACAAACACTTGACAGAAATGTAGTTGGAGACGATTAATTTATTTACCTTTCGGGCCTGGATTGAAGAAGGAAATCAGGGCGTTGAATTCCCTTCTCTCCTTCTTAAGTGTCAGCTGTGGCTCAGCTGGTAGCTCCCTCACCTTTGAATCAGAAATTTGCCGCTTCAAGTCCCACTCCAGAGACTTGAGCACAAAAATCTTGGTTGACACTCCAATGGAGTGCTGTACGGTCGGAGGTGCTCCACTCAAGTCTCCTCCCGTCTTTCCTCAACTAAATGTATCAGCACAATGTCTATTCTCTTCTCCCTCAAATGCTTGTCTAGCCTCTCCTTAATAAACATCTGTACTATTGGCCTGTTGTAGCCAGTTCCACATTCTCGCCACTCACTGGGTAACGACATTTATTCCTGAATTCCCTGTTTGATTTCTTGGCAACTATCTTATATTGCTGGCCTCCAGTCACGCTCTTCCCCACAAGTGCAAACACTACTAACTGGTTACGTTAGCCTGAGGGCACGTCAGCCCTCTCAAGTAACGCAAAAAATGCCTAAGCGCTATTTCGAAGAAGAGCAGGGGGGATTTCCCCAGTTTCCTGGTCAATCAATATCACTGAAAACATTATTTGGTCAATATCACATTGCTGTTTGTGGGAGCTTGCTGTGCGCGTATTGGCTGCCGACTTTCCTACATTATAATGGTGACTGCACTTGAAAGAAAGCATTTATTGGATCTCAAGCACTTTGGGTCCTCCAGTGATCGAGAAAGGCGCTATATAAATGCATGTCTTTCTTTTTGTTTCCTTCTTTTTTCTACCTGGGCTGTTGTTGGAAGTTCGTTTCTCAAAGCCTGACTGCAGATGTTCGATTATCTCACTGTATATCAGAGATATGGGCTGTCCAGAAAGCTGCCACTGCATTTCACTTCGGCAGTTGAAGTGGGTCAAATGTAGAATATCACAGTGGGGTAGAATCTCGGGAATAGTCATCATAGTATCATAATGCTTAGATTAGATATTGAGAAGGACAATGAGCAATACAGAATTTAAAGGAAGAATAACTGTAGGAGGGTTACTTTCAGCGAATTGAGGAGGGATCTGTGCCGGGTAAACTGGGAGGCAGAATTGTAGTGGAGCAATGGGCGGACCTTAAAGGTAAGATGTTTCGGGTACAGTCTCGGTACATTCCCAAAAGGGAGAAAGGGAGGGCGACCAAAACCAGAGCTCCCTGGATGATGAAGGGGTTAGACTATGATGAAGCATATAACGGGGCATATGACAGATGTCAGCTTGATAATAAAAGCGAGAAGCAGGCTGAATATAAAAAAGCAAAGAGGAGAAGTGAAAACGGAAATAATAGAGGGAAAGTGACAGTACGAGAATAGATTGGCGCTTTACATAAATGGGAAACCAAAGGGCACCTGTCGGCATACTAACAAAAAAAGGTATGTCATATGAACAAATCGTGCAAAAATGTTGATCTATTTGTAGAGGCAGAAGGCATTGCTGAGGTAGTAAATGAGCACTATTCATCAGTGTTTACCAAGAAGAGAACTTTGCCGAAGCTGCCATAAGTACAAAGATTGTCGGGACACTGGATGAGATAAAACAAATAAAGTGGATGTCATAGAAAGGCTGGCTGTAGCTGAAGGGGATAAGTCAAATGGTCTGGTTGGGTTCCATCATAGGTTACACAGGGAAGTAAGGTAGAAATTGCGACGTTGCAGACCACAATCTTCTTATCCTCTCTAGATACATAAAATCATACAAGCATATAAAGTTACACCACGGAAGGAGGCCATTCGGCTCGTCGTTTCTGTGCGACCAAAGAAGAGTTATCCAGCTTAATCCCACATTCCAGCTCTTTGTCCGTAGCCTTGTAGGTTACAGCACTTCAAGTCTATATCCATGTACTTTTAAAATGAAATGGGCGTTTATGCCTTTACCGGCCTTACAGGCAGTGAGTTCCAGACCCCCACCACCCTCTGGGTTAAAAGGGTTCTCCTCATCACGCCTCTAATCCTTCTACCAATTACGTCAACTCTATGCCCCCTTGTTGTTTACCTCTCTGCTGGGGAAATAAGTCCTTCCTCTCCACTCAATCTAGCCACCTCATAAATTTGTACACCTCAATCAAGACTCCCCTCAGCCTCCTCTGTTCCAAAGAAATCAAACCCAGCCTATCTAATATTTTCTCATTGCTAAAATTCTCCAGTCCTGGCAACAGCCTTGTAAATCACGTTTTCCCTGTAATGTGGTGACCAGAACTGTACGCAGTACTCTAGATGTAGGCTAACTATCGTTTTGATACAGTTCATGCATAATATCCCTGCTCTTATATATAATGCTTCAGTTAATAAAGGAAAGTATCCCGAATGTCTTCTTAACCAACCTTGTCTGCCTGTCCTGATACCTTCAGGAATCTGTGGACATACACTCCAATGTCCCCATGTTCCCCAGCACTTCTCAGTACCCTACAATTTATTTTGCATTCCCTTGACTTGTTAGGCCGCCCCAAATACATTACTTCGCACTTCACCAATTGAATTCCAGTTGCCACTTTCTTGCCCATCTGACCAGGCATTGATATCTTACTGCAGTCTACAGCTTTCTTCCTCACAATGAACCACACGGCTATTTTTATATAATCTGCAAACGTTTTAATCTTGCCCCCCTACATTGAAGGCTAACACAATGATATAAACCACAAAAAGCAAGGGAACTAGCATTGAGCCCTGCAGAACCACACTGGAAACAGACTTCCTGTCACAAAAACATCCGTCGACCATTACCATTTGATTCCTGCCACTGAGTGAATTTTGGATCCAAGTTGCCAGACACAAGGGTGATGCCAGAGGACAGGAGGATTGCAAATGTTGCATCCTTGTTCTAAAAAGGGAACAGTATGGCAATTAGAAATAAGTCAGTTTAACATCGGTGGTGGTATATGGCAGAGTGCGGGAACCCATGGGACTGGGATCTGACAGAGTTCGGGAACCCGGGGAATGAGACCTGACAGAGTGTGGGAACCCGTGGGACTGAGATCTGACAGAATGAGGGAACCTATGGGACTGGATTCAGACAGAATGAGGGAACCCGTGGGACTGGGATATGGCAGAGTGTGGGAAATGGAGGAACTGGGATCTGGCAGAGTGCGGGAACCCGTGGGAATGGGACCTGGCAGAGTGCGGGAAACACTGGGATTAGTATCTGGCAGAGAGTGGGAATATGTGAGACTGGGATCCAGCAGAGTGCGGGAACACATGGAACTGGAAACTGGCAGAGTGTGGGAACCCATGGGATTGGAAACTGGCAGAGTGTGGGAACCTGTGGGAGTGTGATTTGGCAGAGTGCGGGATGCCATGGGACTGGGAACTGGCATAATGTGGGAATCCATGAGGCTGGGATCTGGCAGTGTGTTGGAACCCATGGGACTGGGATCTGGCAGAGTGTGGGAACCCGGGAGACTGGAATCTGGCAGAGTTTAAGATCCGTGGGACTGTGATCTGGCAGAGTGCGGGAACCCATGGTACTGGCATTTGGCAGAGTGTGGGAACCCGTGGGATAGGGATCTGGCAGAGTGCCGCAAACCCTGGGACTAGGATTTGGCAGAGTGCGGGAGCCTGTGGGACTGGGAACAGGCAGAGGATGGGAAACTGTGGGAATGGGATCTGGCGGAGTGTGAGAAAACGTATGATGGGATCTGGCAGAGCGTTGGAACCTGTGGGACTGTGATCTGGCAGAGTGTGGGAATCTGTGGGACTGCGATCTGCAAAAGAGTGGGATCCCCTGGGGCTGGGATCTTCCAGAGTGTGGGAAACTGTGTGACTGGGATCTGGCATTGTGTTGGAAGCCGTGGGACTGGGACCTGGTAGAGTGTGGGATCCATTGGGACTGGGATCCGGCAGAGTGTGGGAACTCGTGAGACTGGTATCTGGCAGAGTGCATAAACTCGTGAGACTGGAATCTGGCAGAATGCGGGAACCCGTCAGATTGGGATCTGGAAGATTACGTAAACCCTGCGACTGAGACCTGGCAGAATGTGGGAACCACTCTGACTGGGATCTGACAGAGTGCAGGAAACCATGGAACTGTAAAATGGCAAAGGTCAGGAATCCATGGGACTGGAATATGGCAGAATAAGGGAACCCATGGGACTGGGAACTGGCATAGTGCGGAATTCCGTGGGACTTGGAACTGGCAGAGTGAGTGAACCCATGGGACTGGGATTTGGCAGAGTATGGGAAAAACTGGTACTGGGATCTGACAGAGTGTGGGAACCTGTGCGACGGGGATCTGGCGGAGTGCTGAAAACCCGGGGACTGAGATCTGGCAGAATGAGGGAACCTGTGGGACTAGGATTTTGCAGATTACGTAAACCCTGGGACTGGGATCTGGCAGAGTGCAGGAACCCGTGTGACTGGGATCTAGCAGAGTACGGAATCCTGTGGGGCTGGAATCTTGCAGATTGTGGGAACCCGTGGGACTGGGAACAGGCAGAGGATGGGAAAATGTGGGAATGGGATCTTGCAGAATGCGGTAATCTGTGGGACTGGGATCTGCAGAGTGCGGGAATCTGTGGGACTGCGATCTGCAAGAGAATAGGATCCCCTGGGACTGGGACCTGGCAGAGTGTGGGAAACCGTGTGACTGGGATCTGGCATTGTGTTGGCAGCCATGGGACTGGGACCTGGCAGCGTGTGGGATCCCATGGGACTGGGATCCGGCAGAGTGCGGGAACCCGTGAGACTGGGATCTGGCAGAATGTGGGGACCCGCTGGACTGGGATCAGGCAGAGTGTGGGAACCCACAGTGCTGGGAAATGGCAGAGTGTGGGAACCCGTAGGACTGGGAACCATCAGAGTTTGGGAAACCGTGGGACTGGGATCAGGCAGAGTGTGGGCACCTGTGGGACTGTAATCTGGCAGAGTGCGGGTACCCGTGACACTGGGATCTGGCACAGTGCGGGAAACCTTGGGATAGGCATCTGGCGGAGAGTGGGAACACGTGGGACTGGGATCCAGCAGAGTGCGGGAACCCGTGGGACTCGGATCTGGAAGAGTGCGGGAACCCATTACATTGGGATCTGGCACAGTGCGGGAATCCCTGGGATTGGCATCTGGCGGAGAGTGGGAACACCTGGGACTGGGATCCAGCAGATTGCAGGGACCCGTGGGACTGGGGTCTGGTAGCGTGCGGGATCCCATGGGACTGGAAACTGGCAGAGTGCGGGATCACATGGAATTGGAAACTGGCAGAGTGCGGGAACACGTGGGAGTGTGATTTGGCAGAGTGCGGGATGCTGTGGGACTGGGATTTGGCATAGTCCGGGAGCACATGGTACTGCAATCTGGCAGAGTGCGGGAACACATGGAATTGGAAACTGGCAGAGTGCGGGAACCCGTGGGAGTATGATTTGGCAGAGTGCAGGCTGCCATGGGGCTCGCATCTGACATAGTCCGGGAACCCATGGTACTGCAATCTGGCAGAGTGCGGGAAACCGAGGGACTGAGATCTGGCCGAGTGCAGGAAACTGTGGGACTGGTATCTGGCAGAGTTTGGGAACCCATGGGTCTCGGATCAGGCAGATTGTGGGGACCTGTGGGACTGGGATCTGGCAGAGTGCAGCAATCCGTGACACTGGGATCTGGCACAGTGCGGGAAACCCTGGGATTAGTGTGTGGCAGAGAGTGGGAACACGTGGGACTGGGATCCAGCAGAGTGCGGGAACCCGTGGGACTGGGATCTGGCAGAGTGCAGGATCCCATGGGACTGGAAACTGGCAGAGTGCGGGACCACATGGGTTTGGAAATTGGCAGAGTGCCACAACCCGTGGGTGTGTGATTTGGCAGAGTGCGGGATGCTGTGGGACTGGCATCTGGCATAGTCCGGCAACCCATGGTACTGCAATCTGGCAGAGAGTGGGAACACATGGGATTGGAAACTGGCAGAGTGCGGGAATCCGTGGGTGTGTGATTTGGCAGAGTGCGGGCTGCCATGGGATTGAGATCTGGCATAGTCTGGCATCCCATGGTGCTGCAATCTGGCAGAGTGCGGGAACCCGAGGGTTTGAGATCTGGCAGAATGCGGGAACATGTGGGACTGGCATCTGGCAGAGTGCGGGAACCCGTGGGACTGTGATCTGAAAGAATGTGGGAACCCTGGGACTGGGATATGTCAGAGTGTGGGAAACCGTGGGTCTGGGAACTGGCAGAGTGCGGGATCCAGTGGGATTGGGCTCTGGCATAGTGTGGGATGCCATGGGACTGGGATCTGGCAGATTCCACATACCCATGGGACTGGGATCTGGAAGAGTGTGGGAACCCGTGAAATTGGGATCTGGCAGAGTGCGGGAATCCATGGGATAAGAATGAGGAAGAGTACAGGACCCCATGGGAATGGAAACTGGCATAGTGTTGGAACCCGTGGTACTGGGATCTAGCAGGGCATGGGAACCCGTGAGACTGGAATCTGGCAGTGTGTGTGATTCCATGGGACTGGGATCTGGCAAAAGGTGGGAACCCATGAGACTGGAATCTGGCAGCGTGCGGGAACCCTTGGTAGTGGCATCTGGCAGAGTCCGGGAATCCCTGGCACTGGGATCTGGCAGAGTGTGGCAAAACCTGGGACAGGCATCTGGCAGAGTGTGGGAGCACGTGGGAGCGGGAACTGGCAGAGGATGGGAAACCGTGGAAATGGGATCTGGCAGATTGCGGGAACAGTTGGACTCGGATCGTCGGTGTTTGGGAACCCGTGGGACTGGGATCTAGCAGAATGAGGGAACACGTGGGACTGGGATCTGGCAGAGTGCAGGAACTCATGCGACTGGGATCGGGCAGATTACGGGAAACCCTGGGACTGGGATCTGACAGAGTGGGTAACCCATGGGACTGGGATCTGGCAGTGTGCGGGAAACCCTGGGTCTGGAATCTGGCAGATTACGTAAACCCTGGGACTGTAATCTGGCAGAGTGCGGGAACACGTGAGACTGGAATCTGGCAGAATGCGGGAACCCATGCGACTGGGATCTGGCAGATTATGTAAACCCTGGGACTGGGATTTGGCAGACTGCGGGAACCACTGTGACTGTGATCTGGCAGAGTGCGGGCTCCTGTGGGGCTGCATCTGGCAGAGTGCGGCAAACCCTGGGAATGAAAAGTGGCAGAGTGCGGGAACCCATGGGACTGTGTACTGACATAGTGCGGAATCCCGTGGGACGGGGAACTGGCAGAGTGCGGGAACCCATGGGACTGGGATTTGGCAGAGTACGGGAATCAATGGGACTGGGAACTGGCAAAGTGTGTGAACCCGTGGGACTGAGTTCTGGCAGAGTGCAGGAACCATGGGAATGGGATCTGGCAGAGTGGGTGAACCCATGGGATTGGGACATGGCGAAATGCGGGAATAAAAGGGACTAGGATATGCAGAGCACAGGAATCCATGGGAATGGGATCCAACAGAGTGCACAAACTCTTGGGACTGGGTCCTGGCAGAGTACGGGAACCCATGGGACTGGGATCTGGCAGAGTGCAGGAAATATTGGAACTGGGATTTGCCAGAGTGCGGGATCCCATGGGAATCGGTTCTGGAAGAGTGTGGGAACACATGGGCCTGCGATCTGGCAAAGTACGGGAACACATGGGGCTGGTGTCTGGCAAAGTGCGGGAACCCATGGGCTTGGGAACTGGCAGAGTGTGGGAACCCATGGGATTGGGATCTGGCAGAGTCTGGGATTCCAAGGGACTCGGATCTGGCAGAGTGTGGGATCCTGTGGGACTGGGATCTAGCATAATGAGGGAACACGTGGGACTGGGATCTGGCAGAGTGCAGGAACTCGTGATACTGGGATCTGGCAGATTATGGGAAACACTGGGACTGGGATCTGACAGAGTGGGTAACCCATGGGACTGGGATCTGGCAGTTTGCGGGAAATCCTGGGACTGGAATCTGGCAGATTACGTAAACCCTGGGACTGTAATCTGGCAGAGTGCGGGAACTCGTGAGACTGGAATCTGGCAGAATGTGGGAACCCGTGCGACTGGGATCTGGCAGATTACATAAAGCCTGGGACTGGAATGTGGCAGAGTGCGGGAACCACTGTGACTGTGATCGGGCAGAGTGCGGGTTCCTGTGGGGCTGTAGCTGGCAGAGTGTGGGAAATACTGGGACTGTAAAATGGCAGAGTGCGGGAACCCGTGGGACTGGGAACTGACATTGTGCGGAACCCCGTGGGACTGGGAACTGGCAGAGTACGGGAACCCATGGGAATGGAATTTGGCAGAGTACAGGAAAAACTGATACTGAGATCTGACAGAGTGTGGGAACCTGTGGGACAGGGATCTGGAAGAGTGCGGGAATCAATGGAACTGGGAACTGGCAGAGTGTGTGAACCCGTGGGACTGAGTTCTGGCAGTGTGCAGGAACCCATGGGAATGCGATCTGGCAGAGTGGGGGAACCCGTGGGATTTGGACCTGGTGGAATGTGGGAATAAAAGGGACTGGGATCTGGCAGAGCACAGGAATCCATGGGACTGGGATCCAGCATAGTGCACGAATTCGTGTGACTGGGACCTGGCAGAGTACGGGAACCCATGGGACTGGGATTTGGCAGAGTGGGGGAACCCCTGGGATTGGGATACGGCAGAGTGCGGAAACACGTAGGACTGGGGTCTGACAGAGCATGGGAATCCATGAGACCGGGATCTGGCAGAGTGTGGGAACCTGTGGGACTGGGATCTGGAAGAGTGTGGGATCCCAAGTGACTGGGTGTTGGCGGAATGTGGGAACCCTTGGGACTGGGATATGGCAGGTTGTGGAATCACGTGGGATTGGGTTCGGACAGAGCATGGGAACCCCTGTGACTGGGAACTGGCAAAGTGTGGGAATCCATGGGACTGAGATTTGGCAGAGTACCGGAATAACCAGGACTGGGATCTGGCAGAGTGCAGTAATCCATGGGAATGGGATCCGGCAGTGTGCGCGAACTCGTGGGACTCAGGCCTGGCAGCGTGTGGGAACCCGTGGGACTGTAAACTCGTAGAGTGCGGGAAACTGTGGTACTGGGATCTGTCAGAGGGCAGGATCCCGTGGGACTGGGATCTGGCAGAGTGGGGGAACCCCTGAGATTGGGATATGGCAGAGTGTGGAAACACATGGGACTGGGTTCTGACAGAGTATGTGAACACATGTGACCAGGATCAGGCAGAGTGTGGGAAGCCGTGGGAATGGGATCTGGCAGAGTGCGGGATCCTATGACACTGTAATCTGGCAGAGTGCGGGACCCCATTACACTGCGATCTGGAAGAGTGTGGCATCCCGTGGGACTGGGTCCTGGCAGAGTGCAGGAACATGTGAGACTGGGATCTGGCAGAGTGCGGAATTCCATGGGACTGGAAACTGGCAGAGTGTGGGAACCCCTGGGACTGGGATTTGGCAGAGTGTGGGAACCCATGGGACTGAGAACTGGCAGAGTGCAGGAAACCATGGAACTGGGATTTGCCATAGTGCGGGATCCCTTGGGAATCGGTTCTGGAAGAGTGTGGGAACACATGGGCCTGGGATCTGGCAGAGTACGGGAACACATGGGGCTGGTGTCTGGCAGAGTGCGGGAAAACTTGGGACTGGAATCTGGCAGAGGGAGGGAACCCGTTGGACTGTGAACTGGCATAGTGCGGAAATCCATGGGACTATAAACTGGCAGATTGTGGGAACCCGTGGGTTTGGATTCTCACAAGTGTGGGAACCCGTGGGGCTGGGATATGGCTGAAGGTGGGAAACCGTGGGAATGGGATCTAGCAGAGTGCGGGAACCTGTGGGACTGGGAACTCGCAGTGTGTTCAAAAGCGTGGGACTGGGATCTGGCAGAGTGTGGGAACACTAAAGACTGGGATCTGCCACAGTGCGAGAATCCGATAGAAGGGGATCTGGCAGAGTATGGAAAACCCTGGGACTGGGATCTGACAGAGTGTGGGAACCCATGGGACTGGGATCTGGCAGAGAGCGGGAACCCATGGGACTGGGATCCGACAGAGTGCGAGAAAAGCTGGGACTTGGATCTGACAGAGTGCGCGAACCCATGGGTCTGGTATCTGGCAGAGTGCGGGAACCCATGGGACTGGGAACTGGCATGGTGTGGGAACCTTTGGGACAGGAATCTGGTAGAGTGCGGTAATCCTTGAGACTGGGAACTGGCAGAGTGTGGGAACCCATGGGACTGGGAACTAGCATGGTGTGGGAACCCGTGGGACAGGAATCTGGCAGAGTGCGGGAGCCCATGAGACTGGGATCTGGCAGAGTGTGGGAACCAGTGGGGCTGGGATCTGGCAGAGTGTGGGACCCCATGGGACTGGGATCTGGCAGAGTGCGCTATCCCGTGGGACTGGGAAATGGTTGTGTGCTGGAACCATTCAGACTGGGATCTAGCAGAGTATGGGAACCCTTGGGACTGGGAAATGGCAGTGTGTTGGAATCCATCAGACTGGGATCTGGCAGAGTGGGAGAAACCAAGATAAGGGGATCTGGCAATGCCCGGGAACACGTGGTACTGGGATCTGGCATTGTTCGGGAACCCACGGGACTGGGATCTGGCAGAGTGTGGGAACCACTTGGACTGGGATCTGGCAGAATGAGGAAATACGTGATACTGGGATCTGGCAGAGTGCGGGAACCCGTGAGGCTCGGATTTGGCAGAGTGTGGAAAACGTTGGAATGGAATCTGGCAGAGTGCGGGAAAACGTTACAATGTGAACAGGCAGAGTGCAGAAAACCATGGGACTGGGATCTGGCAGAGTACGGGAAAACCGGGGACTGGGATCTGACAGAGTGCAGAAACCCGTGGGAATGGGATCTGGCAGAGTGCAGGAACCTGTGGGACTGGGATCTGCAGAGTGAGGGAACCCATGGGACTCGGATCTGGCACAGTGTGGGAACCCGTGGGACTGGGATCTGGCAGAGTGCGGAAAGCTGTGGGACTGGGATCTGGCCGTGTGTGGGTTCACGTGGGTCTGGGACCTGGCAGAGCATGGGAACACGTGCGATTGCGATCTGGCAGAGTGCAGGATCCTGTGACACTGGAATCTGGCAGAATGCGGCAACACATGGCACTGAGAACTCGTAGAGTGCGGGATCTCGTGGGACTGGGATCTGGCAGAGTGCGGGAACAAGTGAGGCTTGGACCTGGCAGTGAGCAGAAATCCATCGGACTGGAAACTGGCAGCTTGTGGGACTCGGATTTGGCAGAGTGCGGGAACCCATGGGACTGGGAACTGGCAGAATTCGGGAATCCATGTGACTGTAAATTGGCAGAGTGCGGGAAACTGTGGAATTGGGATTTGGCAGAGTGCGGGTTCCCTTGGGACTCAGTTCTGGCAGAGTGTGGGAAACCGTGGGGCTGCAATCTGGCAGAGTGCGGTAATCCCGAGGGACTGAGAACTGGCAGGGTGCGGAAACCCGTGGGGCTGGGATATGGCAGGCTGCGGGAACAGGTGGGAATTGGGACTGGCAGAGTGCGGGTACCCATGGGACTGGTAACTGGCAGAATGTGGCAGCCTGTGGGATTTGGATCTGGCAGAGTGTGGGAATGCAAGGGACTCGGATCTGGCATAGTGCGGGAAATCTTGGAACTGGAATCCGGCAGAGAGTCAGAATTCATGGGACTGGGATCTGTCAGATTGTGGTAAACCATGGGACTGGGATCTGTTAGAGAGCGCGAACTCTTGGGACTTGGACCTGGCAGTGTGATGGGAACTCATGGGACAGGGACATGGCAGTGTGTTGGAACCCGTGGGACTGTAAACTGGCAGAGTACGACAAACCATGGGACAGGGATCTGGCAGAGTGTGGGATCCCGAGGGTCTGGGATCTGACAGTGTGCGGGAACCCGAGAGATTGTGATCTGGCATAGTGTGGGAACCAGTGGGATTGGTATCTGGCGGAGAGTGGGAATCCATGGGACTGGGATCCGTCACAGTTTGGGAACCCATGGAACTGGGATTTGGTGGAATGTGGGATCACGTGGGACTGAGATCTGGCAGAGTGTGTGAACCCATGGGAATGGGATCTGGCAGAGTGCGGGAACCCGTGGGAATAGGATTTGGCAGAGTGCGGGAACCCATGGGTCTGGGATCTAGCAGAGTGCGTGAACTCTTGGGACTGGGACCAGGCAGCGTGTGGGATCCTGTGGCTCTGTAAACTAGCAGAGTGCGGGAAACTGTGGGACTGGGATCTGGCAGAGTGTGGGAACGCATGGGGCTGGGAAATGTCAGGGTGTTGGAACCCGTGGGAATAGGATCTGGCAGAGTGCGTGATCCCATGGGATTGCTATCGGGCGGAAAGTTGGAATCGTGGGGCTGAGATCCGGCAGAGTGCGGGATAACGCAGACTGGAATCGTTCAGAATTTGGGCTCCCAAGTAACTGGGTTCAGCGTAAAGTGGGAACCCATGGGACTGTGATCTTGGAAAGTGAGGGAATCCATCAGACTGAAAACTGGCAGAGTGTGGGAAATCGTGGAATTGGGATTTGGCAGAGTGCGCCATCCCATGGGACTGGGTTCCGGCAGAGTGTGGGAACCCGTCGGATTAGAATCTGGCGGAGTGCAGTAACCCGAAGGACTGAGATCTGGCAGAGTGCAGGAACCCATGGGACTGGGATCCATCAGAATTTGAGAACCCATGGGACTGGAGACTGGTAGAGTGGGGGAATCCATCGGACTGAAAACTGGCAGAGTTTGAGAAACCGTGGGAAAGAGACCGGGCAGAGTACGGGAACCCATGGGACTGGAACTGGCATAGTGTGGGAACCCGTGATACTGGGAACTGGCGGAGTGTGGGAACCCGTTGAACTGGGATCTGGCAGAGTGCGGGGACCCATGGGGCGGGGATCTGGCTGGGCACGGAAATCTGTGGGACTGGGATCTGGCAGAGTACGGGTAAATGTGGGAAAGTGAACTGTCAGAGTGCGCATTCCCATGGGAAAATAAATTGGCAGAGTGTAGGAAACTGTGGGACTGGGATCTGGCACAGTATGGGGACCCGTGGGCCTGGGAACTGGCATAGTGTGGGGACCCGTGCTACTGGCATATGGCAGTGTGTTGGAAATCGTGGGACTGAGATCCGGCAGAGTGCGGGAACACTTGGACTGGGAACTGTCAGAATTTGAGACCCTAAGGAACTGGGATTTGGCATAAAGTGGGAACCCATGGGGCTGGGAACTGGTAGAGTGTGGGAATCCTTCAGACTGAAAACTGGCAGAGTGCAGGAAACCGTGGAACTGTGATTTGGCAGAGTGCGGCATCCCGAGGTACTGAGATCTGGCAGACTGCGGGAACCCCTGGGACTGGATCTGGCAGAGAGCGGGAACCTGTGGGACTGGGATCTGGCAAAATGTGGGAACCCATGGGACTGGGATCTGGCAGTGTGTGGGAAACCATGGGACTGGGATCCATCAGAGTTTGGGAACCCATGGCACTGGGATTTGGTGGAATGTGGGAACACGTGGGATGGGATTTGGCAGAGTGTCTGAACCCATGGGAATGGGATCTGGCAGAGTGCGGGAACACTTGGGATTGGAATCTGGAAGAGTGCAGGAATCCATGGGACTGGGATCTGGCAGAATGCGGGAACATTTGGGACTGGGATCTGGCAGAGAGCGGGAACCAGTGGGCCTGGGATCTGGCAGAGTACGGGAAAACATGGGAGTGGGAACTGGAATAGTGTGAGAACCCTTGATACTGGGAATTAGCAGAGTGTGGGAACACATTGGACTAGAATCTGGCAGAGTGCGGGAACCCGTGGGACTGGCGGCTGCAGAGTGTGGGAACCCATGGGACTTGGAGCTGGCAGTGTGTTGGAAACTGTGGGACTGTAAACTGGCAGAGTGCGGGAACCCGAGGCACAGGGATCTGGCAGAGTGCGGCAAACCATGAGACTGGGACCTGGCAGAGTGCGGGAACCCGTGGTACTGGAATGTGACAGAGGATGGGAAACCGTGGGAATGGGATCTGGCAGAGTGCGGGAACCCATGGGACTGTGATCTCGCAGAGTACGGGAACCCGTGTGACTGGGATCTGTCAGAGTGCATAAACTCATGGGACTGGCACCTGGCAGCGTGTGGGAACCCGTGGGAATGTAAACTGGCAGAGTGCTGGAAATCATGGGACTGGGATCTGGCAGAGTGTAGGAACCCGTGAGACTGGGAACTGGCAGATTGTGGGAACCCGTGAGACTGGGAACTGGCAGTGTGCAACACACCATGAGACTGGGAACTGGCAGAGTGCGGAAACCTGTGGTACTGAAATCTGACAAGGGATGGGAAACTGTGGGAATGAGATCTGGCAGAGTAGGGAAACCCCTGGGAATAGGATCAGGCAGAGTGCGGGAACCTGTTGGACTGGGATCTGCCAGAGTGCACGACCACATGGGACTGGGACCTGGCAACGTGTGGGAACCCGTGGGAATGTAAACTGGTAGATTGCTGGAAATCGTGGGACTGGGATCTGGCAGAGTGTGGGAACCCGTAAGACTGGAAACTGGCAGAGTGTGGAAAGCTGTGGGACTGGAATCTGACAGAGGATGGGAAACCGTGTGAATGGGATCTGGCCGAGTGTGGGAACCCGTGGGTCAAGTGTCGGCCATAGTGCGGGAACCCAAGGGAATGCGATCTAACACAGTGCGTGAACTCGTGGGACTGGGGCCTGGCAGCATGTGGGAAACCGTGGGACTGGGATCTGGCAGATTACAGGTAACTGTGGGAATGTGATCTGGCAGAGTGCGCTATCCCATGGGACTGTAAACTGTCAGGGTGCGGGAAACCGCGGGACTGGGATCTGCCAGAGTATGGGTAACCATGGGCCTGGGAACTGGCATATAGTGTGGGAACCCATGGGACTGGGATCTGGCAGAGTACGGGGGCCTGTGGGCCTGGGAACTGGCATAGTTTGGAAACCGGTGGTACTGGCATATGGCAATGTGCTGGAAATCGTGGGACTGAGATCCGGCAGAGTGCGGGAAGCCTTGGACTGGGAGCCGTCAGAATTTGAGATCCTAAGGTACTGGGATTTGGCATAAGGTGGGATCCCATGGGATTGGGAACTTGTAGAGTGCGGGAATCCATCAGACTGAAAAATGGCAGAGTGCGGGAAACCTTGGAACTGTGATTTGGCAGAGAGCGGCATCCCGTGGGATTGGGTTCTGGCAGAGTGCGGGAACCCGTGGGACTGGGGTCTGGCAGAGTGAGGGGGCCCGAGGGACTGGGAACTGGCCGAGTGTGGGAACCCATGGGATTGGAATCTGGCAGTGTGTGGGAAGCCGTGGGACAGGGATAAGGCAGAGTGCGGGAACCCATGTGGATGGGGATTTGGCTGGGTACGGGAACCAGTGGGACTGGGAACTGACAGAGTGCACTGGGATCTGGCAGTGTGCGGCAAACAATGGGACTGGATCTGGCAGAGAGCGGGAACCTGTGGGACTGGGATCTGGCAGAGTGCGGTAACCCGTGGGATTGGGATCTGACAGAGTTTGGGAACCCATGGAATTGGGATTTGGTGGAATGTGGGAACACGTGGGACTGGGATCTGGCAGAGTATGTGACCTCAAGGGAATGGGTCTGGCAGAGTATGGGAACCCGTGAGACATGAATCTGGCAGAGAGCGTGAACTCATGGGACTGTGACCTGGCAGCGTGTGGGATCCCATGAGACTGTAAACTGGCAGTTTGCATGTAACCGTGGGACTGGGATCTGGCAGAAGGCAGGAACCTGTGGGACTATGATCTGGCAGAGGGCTGGAACCCGTGGGACTGGGATCTGGCAGAGTACGGAAAACCATGGGAGTGGGAACTGGAATAGTGTGGGAACCCCTGATACTGGGAACTGGCAGAGTGTGGGATCCCGTGGGGCTGGATCTGGCAGAGAGCAGGAACTTGTGGGACTGGGAACTGGCAGAGTGTGGGAACCCATGGGACTGGCTCTAGCAGAGAGCGGTAACCCGGGGGGCTGGGATCTGGCAGAGTGCTTCAATAAATGGGAATAGAATCTGGCAGATTGCAGATACCCGTGGGATTGGGCTCTGAGAGAAGGATCGGAAAACGTGGAAGTGGGATCTGGCAGAGTGTGGGAATGTAAGGGACTGGGATCTGGCAGAGTGCGGGAACCCGTGGAACTCGGATCTGACAGAGTGCGGGAACCCATGGGCCGGGGACCTGGCAGAGTTCTGGAAACTGTGGGAGTGGGAACTGGAATAGTGTGGGAACCCGTGATACTGGGAACTGGCAGAGTGTGGGAACCCATTGGACTGGAACCTGGCAGAGTGTGGGAAACCGTGGGACTGAGAACATGGCAAAGTGTGAGAAACCGTGAGACTGATAACTGGCAGAGTGTGGGAATCCATGGGAGTGGGAGCTACAGTGTGCTGGAACACGTGGGACTGTAAACTGGCAGAGTGCGGCAAACCATGAGACTGGGAGCTGGCAGAGTGCAGAAACCAGTGGGACTAGGATCTGACCGAGGATGGGAAACCATGGGAATGGGATCTAGCAGAGTGTAGGAATCCATGGGAATGTGATCCGGCAGAGTGTGCGAACTCATGGGAATAGAATGTGGAAGAGTCCACGAACCCATGGGACTGGAAGTTGGCAGAGTGCAGGAAACCATGGGACTGGGATCTGGCAGAGTACGGGAATGCTTGGGACTGGGAACTTGCAGAGTGTGGGAAACCGTGGTACTGGGATATGGCAGTGTGTTGGAACCCGTGGGAATGGTATCAGGCAGAGATTGGGAATCATGGGACTGAGATCCAGCAGAGTGCGGGAACCCGTGGGCTGGGATCCATCAGAATTTGGGACCCCAAGGAATTGGGATTTGGTGTAAAGTGGGAACACATTGGACTAGGAACTGGTAGAGTGCGGGAATCCATCGGACTGAAAACTGGTAGAGTGCAGGAAACCGTGGATCTGTGATTTGGCAGAGTGCGGCATCCCATGGGACTGGGTTCTGGCAGAGTGTGGGAAACCGTGTCACTGCAATTTGGCGGAGTGTGGTAACCTGAGGGACTGAGATCTGGCAGAGTGTGGGATCCCGTGGGACTGGGGTCTGGCAGAGTGCTGGAAATCGTAGGACTGGGATCTGGCAGAGTGCGGGGACCCATGTGACTGGGATCTGGCACAGAGCGGGACTCCATGGGACTAGGATCTAGCAGAGTGTGTGAACCCGTGGGACTGCAAACTGGCATAGTGTGGGAACCCGTTCGACTGGGATCTGGAAGAGTACGGGAACCTGTGGGATTGGGAAAATGGCATAGTGTGGGAAACAGTGAGACTGATAACTGGCAGAGTGTGGGAACCCGTGGAACTGAGATCTGGCAGAGTGTGGGAACCCGTGGGACTGGGACCTGGCAGTGAGTTGCAACCCGTGGGACTGTAAACTGTCAGAGTGTGGAAACCCGTGAGACTGGGAACTGGCAGAGTGTGGGACCCCGAGGGGCTGGGATCTGACAGGGTGCTGCAAACCATGGGACTGGGATCTGGTAGAGTGTGGAAACCAGTGGGACTGCGATCTGACAGAGGATGGGAAACCATGGGAATGGGATCTGGCGGAGTGTAGGAACCCGTGGGACTGGGATCTGGCAGAGTGTGGGAACCCGTGGGACTGGGATCTGGCAGAGTGCGGGATCCCGTGGGACTGGGATCCGGCAGATTGCGGGAACCCGTGGGATAGGGATCTGGCAGAGGATGGGAAACCGTGGGAATGGGATCTGGCAGAGTGTGGGAACAGGAGGGAATGGTATCTGGCATGGTGCGGGAAACTGTGGGACTGTGATCTGTCGGAGTTTAGGAACACATGGAACTGGGATTTGGCGGAATGTGGGAACCCGAGGCACTGGGAGTTCGCAGAGTGTGTGAAACCATGGGAATGGGATCTGGGAGACTGTCTGAACCCATGGGAATTGGATCTGGTAGTGTGCGGGAACCCATGGGAATAGGATCTGGCAGAGTGCGGGAACCCGTGGGACTGGTATCTGACAGAGTGCGCGAACTCGTGGGACTGGGACCTGGCAGCATGTGGGAACCCGTGGGACTGTAAAATGGCAGGTGTTTGAAACCGTGGGACTGGGATCTGGCAGAGTGTGGGAACCCGTGGGACTGGGATCTGGCAGAGTGCGGGATCCCGTGGGACTGGGATCCGGCAGATTGCGGGAACCCGTGGGATAGGGATCTGGCAGAGGATGGGAAACCGAGGGAATGGGATCTGGCAGAGTGTGGGAACAGGAGGGAATGGTATCTGGCATGGTGCGGGAAACTGTGGGACTGTGATCTGTCGGAGTTTAGGAACACATGGAACTGGGATTTGGCGGAATGTGGGAACCCGAGGCACTGGGAGTTCGCAGAGTGTGTGAAACCATGGGAATGGGATCTGGGAGACTGTCTGAACCCATGGTAATTGGATCTGGTAGTGTGCGGGAACCCATGGGAATAGGATCTGGCAGAGTGCGGGAACCCGTGGGACTGGTATCTGACAGAGTGCGCGAACTCGTGGGACTGGGACCTGGCAGCATGTGGGAACCCGTGGGACTGTAAAATGGCAGGTGTTTGAAACCGTGGGGCTGGGATCTGGCAGAGTACGGGGACCCGTGGACCTGGAAACTGGCATTGTGTGGGAATGCGTGGGACTGATATCCGGCAGAGTGCGGGAACCCACGGACTGGGATCCATCAGAATTTGGGATCCCCAGGAACTGGGATTTGGCATAAAGAGGGAACCCATGGGACTGGAAACTGGAAGAGTGCAGGAAACCATGTAACTGTGATTTGGCAGAGTGCGGCATCCGTGGGCCTGGTTTCTGGCAGAGTGTGGGAAAGCGTGGTACTGCAATGTGGTGAAGTGCGGTTACCTGAGGGATTGAGTTCTGGCAGAGTACAGGAACCCATGGGACTGGGATCTGGCAGAGTGCAGGAACCCATGGGACTGGGGTCTGGCAGATTGTTGGAATTCGTGGGACTGGGTTCTGGCAGAGTGTGGGAAACCTTGGGACTGGGATCAGGCAGAGTGCGAGAAACCGTGGGACCGGTACCTGGCCACATGTGGGATCCTGTGGCACTGCTAACTGGCAGGGTGCGAGAAACCGTGGGACAGAGATCTGGGAGAGTCCGGGAACCCGTGGGACTGGGAACTGGCATAGTGTAGGTAGCCATGATACTGGGATCTGGAAAAGTGCGTGAACCCATGGAATTGGTATCGGGTTGCAAGTTGGAATCATGGGACTGATATCCGGCAGAGTGCAGGAACCCACGGACTGGGATCAGACAGAATTTGGGATCCCAAGGAACTGGGATTTGGTGTACTCTTTTGGTGGGTACGTTAACAAATTTGACTGGGAACTGGCAGAGTGCGGGAATCCATCAGACTGAAAACTGGCAGCGTGCAGGAAACAGTGAAACTGTGATTTGACAGAGTGCGGCATCCCGTGGGACTGGGTTCTGGCAGAGTGTGGGAAAGCGTGGTACTGCAATGTGGTGAAATGCGGTAACCTGAGGGACTGAGATCTGGCAGAGTGTGGGATCCCGTGGGATTGGATTCTGGCAGAGTGTGGGAACCCAGGAGACTTGGATCTGGCAGATGGTGGAAACCTGAGGGACTGGGATCTGGCAAAGTGCAGCAAACCTAGGGACTGGGATCTGGCATTGTGCGGGATCACCTGAGACTGGTATTTGGCAGAGGATGGCAAACGGTGGGAATGGAATCTGGCACAGTGTGGGAACCCATGGGATTGGTATCTGGCGGAGAGTGGGAATCCGTGGGACAGTGATCCAGCCGAGTGCGGGAACCCTCGGACTGGTATCCATCAGAGTTTATGAACCCATGGAACTGGGATTTGGTGGAATGTGGGAACCCGTGGGACATCATCTGGCAGAGTGCAGGAACCCATGGGACTGAGATCTGTCAGAGTGTGGGAACCCGTTGGACTGCGATATAGAAGCATGTGGGATCCCGTGGGACTGGTAACTGCCAGAGTGCTGGAAACCGTGTGAGTGGAATCTAGCAGAGCCCGGGAACCGTGGGACAGGTATTTGGCAGTATGCAGGAACTCTTTGGGCTGGGACTTGGCAGCATGTGGGAACCCGTGAGACTGCCATCAGGCAGTGTGCTGGAAGCCATGACTCTGGAATCTAGCAGATTGAAGGAACCCATGGGACTACGATCTGGAAGACTGCCGGACCCTGTGGGACTAGCATCTGTCAGAGTGCGGGAACCCATGGTACTGGAATATGGCAGTGTTTTGGAACCCATGGTAATTGAATCTGGCAGAGTGCGGGAACCCATGCGACGGGGATCCGGCAGAGTGTGGCAACCTGAGGAGCTGTGATCTGGCAGAGTGCGGCAAACCCTAGGACTGGCATCTGCAAGAGTGCGGTATCACCTGAGACTGAGATCTGGCAGAGGATGGGAAATGATGAGCATGGAATGTGGCAGCGTGTGGGAACCCATGGAACTGGGATTTGGCAGAATGGGGGAACCCGTGCACTAGGATTTCGCAGAGTGAGTGAACCCATGGGAATGGTATCTGGCAGTGTGCGGGAACCCGTGGGAATAGGATCTGGTGGAATACAGGGACCCGTTGGCTTGGGAACTGGCATAGTGTGGGAACTATGGTACTGGGATATGGCATTGTGTTGGAACCCGTGGGATTGGGATCTGGCAGAGTGCGGGATCCCGTGGGATTGGTATCTGGCGACAAATGGGAATTGTGGGACTGGGAAATTGCAGAAAGCGGGAACCCGTTGGACTGGAATCTGGCAGTGTGTTGGACGCCTTAGGACTGGGATCTGGCAGCGTGTGGGATCCAGTGGGACTGGGATCTGGCAAAGTGTGTGAACCCATGAGACTGGGATCTGGCAGAGGGTGGGAACCCGAGGGACAGGGATCTGGCATAATGCCGCAAACCCTGTGTCTGGGAACTGGGAGATTGCATTACCCCTGGGGTTGGTATCTGGCAGAGGAAGTGAAGCGGTGGGAATGGGATCTGGCAGGGTGTGGGAACCCGTGGGATATATATTTTGTGGAGAATGGGAACCCGCGGACTGGGATCCAGTAGAGTTTGTGAACCCGTGGAACTGGGATTTGGTGGAATGTTGGATCCTGTGGCACATCTTCTGGCAGAGTGCGGGAATCCATGGGCTTGGGATCTGGCAGAGCGTGGTAACCCTTGGGACTGCGATCTAGAAGAGTGCAAGATCCCGTGGGACTGGGAATTGGTAGAGTGCGGGAACACATGCGACTGGGACCTGGCAGCGTGTGGGAACCTGAGGGACTGTAAACTGGCAGAGTGCGAGAAACCGTGGGACTGGGATTTGGCAGAGTACAGGAACCCGTGGGACTGGGAACCGACATAGTCTGAGCAGCTGTGGTACTGGGAACGGGCAGAGTGTGGGAACCCGTTGGACTGGGATCTGGCAGAGTGCAGGAACCCATGGGATTGGTACCTTGTGGAGAATAGGATCCCAAGGGACAGGGATCCGGCCGAGTGCTGGAACCCTCGGATTGGTATCCATCATAGTTTCTGAACCCGTGAGACTGGGATATGGTGAAATGTTGGAACGCGTGGGACATCATCTGGCAGAGCATGGGAACCTGTGGGAGTGCGATCTAGAAGAGTGTGCGATTACATGGGACAGGGACCTGGCAGCGTGTGGGAAGCCGAGGGACTGTAAACTGGCTGAGTGCGAGAAACCATGGGAAAGGTATTTGGCAGACTACGGGAACCCGTGGGAGTGGGAACTGTCATTGACTGGGTACCCGTGTTACTGGGAACTGGCAGAGTGTGAGAAACCGTGGGACTGAGATCTGGCAGAGTGCAGGGTCCCGTAGACTGGGATTTGATCCGAGAGTGGTAACCCATGCGACTCGGATCTGGCAGGTGTGGAAATTCGCGGGACTGGGAACTGGCAGAGAATGGTAACCCATGGGACTGGGATCTGGCTGAGTGTGAGAAACAGTGGGACAGTGATCCGTCAGAGTGCGGGATCCCGTGGGAATGGGAACTGGCAGAGTGCGGGAACCCATTGGACTGGGATCTGGCAGAGTGTGGGACCCCATGAGACGGGTATCTGGCAGAGTGTGGGAACCTGTAGGACTGGAATATGGCTGAGAGTGGGAACCCGTGGGATTGGAATCTGCCAGAGAGTGGGAAACTGTGGGACTGGGATCTAGAAGATTGCGGGATCCTGTGGGACTAGGAACTGGCAGAGTGTGGGAACCCATGGGACTGGAAACTGGCAGAGTGCCGGGACCTGTGGGACTGTGGTTTGGCAGAGTGCGGAAACCTATACGACTAGGATCTGGCAGAGTGGGCGAACTCATTGGGCTGGGGCCTGGCAGTGTGTAGGAATCCATGGGATTGGTATCTGGTGGAGCGTGGGAACCCATGGGAAGCGATCTGGCAGAGTGCACAAACTCGTTGGACTGGGACCTGGTAGCGAGTGAGTCCCATGGGAGTGTAAACTGGCAGGGTGTGAGAAACCGTGAGACAGGGAGCTGGCATAGTGTGGGAACCCGTGATACTGGGAACTGGCCTAGTGTGGGAACCCGTGATACTGGGATTTGGCAAAGTGCGGGAACATGTTAGACTGGATGCTTGCAGAGTGTGGGAACCCAAGGGACAGGGGATCTGGCAGAGTAAGGGAACCCGTTAAACTGGAATCTGGCAGAGTGAGGGAACCCGAGGGACTGGGATCTGGCAGAGTTCGGAAAACACTGAGACTGGGATCTGGCAGAGTTTGGGATCCTGTGGGACTGTGATCTGGCAGAGTGTGGGAACATATTGGACTGAGATCTGGCAGAGTGCGGGATCCCATGGGACTGGGATCTGACAGAGTGCGGCAAACCCTGGGACTGGGACCTGGCAGAGTGTGGGATCCTTTGGGACTGTGATCTGCCAGAGTGCGGGAACCTGTGCGATTGGGATCCAGCAGAGGTGGGAAACTATGGGATTGATATCTGGCGGACAGTGGGAACCCGTGGAACAGGGCGGTGGCTGAGTGCGGGAACCCTCGGACTTGGATCCGACAGCGTTTGGGTATCCTTGGAACAGGGATTTGGTGGAATGTGGGAACCCGTGTGACTGAGATCCGGCAGACTGCAGGAACCCGTGGGACTGGGATCTGGCAGAGATTGGGAACCCGTGGGACTGCAATATAGATGAGTGCGGGATCAGCCTAGTGAATCTTCGCTGTACTCCTTCCATGGCAAGAACGTCCTTCCTCAGGTAGGGCGACCAAAACTGCACACAACACTCAAGGTGCGGTCTCAACAAGGCCCTGTACAGCTGTAGCAAGACATTCTTGTTCCTGTCCTCGAACCCTCTTGCTACGAAGGCCAACATACCATTTGCCTTTTTAACCGCCTGCTGCACCTGCATACCTTCAGTGACTGGTGCACAAGAGCACCCAGATCTCTGTGCACTTCCCCTTCTTCCAACCTATTGCCATTCAAATAATAATCTGCCTTCCTGTTTTTGCCACCAAAGTGGAGAACCTCACATTTATCCACATTATAGTACATTTGCCATGTTTCTGCCCAATCACCCAATCTGTCCAAATCGTACTGGATTTTCTCGACATCCTCCTCACAGCTTACCCTCCCACCCAGCTTTGTGTCGTCTGCAAGTTTGGAGATATTACATCCAATTCCCTCGTCCAGATCATTAATATATATTGTAAACAGCTGGGGTCCTCGGACCGATCCTTGCGGTACCCCACTAGTCACTGCCTGCCACTCGGAAAACGACCCGTTTATTCCAACTCTCTGCCTTCTGTCCGCCAACCAGTTCTCTATCCAAGTCAATACCTTGCCCCCAATCCCATGTGCCTTAACTTTGCACGCTAATCTCTTATTTGGGACCTTATTGAAAGCCTTCTGAAAGTCCAAATATACCACATCCACTGGTTTTCCCTTAACTATTTTACCAGTTACATACTCAATAAATTCCAGTAGTTTAGTCAAGCATGATTTACCTTTTGTAAATCCATGTTGACTTTGTCCGAACCTGTCACTGCTCACCAAGTTCTCTGCTATTACATATTTTATAATAGATTCTAGCATTTTCCCCACACCGATGTCAGGCTTACTGGTCTATAATTCCCCGCTTTTTCTCTACCACCTTTTTTGAATGGTGGGGTAACATTAGCTACCCTCCAATCCATGGGTACTGTTCCAGAGTCTATCGAGTTCTGGAAGATGACCAGCATTGCATCCACTATTTCTAGGGCCACTTCGTTATGTACCCTGGGATGTAGATTATCAGGCCCTGGGGATTTATCGGCCTTCAGTCCCATCAATTTTCCCAACACCATTTCCCGACAAATACTGATTTCTTTCAGTTCCACCCTTTCATCAGGCCATATGTTCCCCGGCATCTCTGGGAGGTTATTTGTGTCCTCCTTTGTGAAGACAGAACCAAAGTAGGAATTTAGTTGGTCTACCATTACTTTGTTTCCCATAATAAATTCCCCTGATTCTGAGTGCAAGGGACCTACGCTTGACTTCACCAATATTTTTCTCTTCACATATCTATAAAAGCTTTTACAGTCAGTTTTTATGTCCCTTTCTAGCTTACTCTCATATTCTATTTTCCCTTTCTTAATTAATCCCTTTGTCCTCCTTTGTCAAATACCAAACTGCTCCCAATCCTCAGGATTATTGCTTTTTCTGGCCAATTTATATGTCGTCTCCTTGGATCTTATGCTATCCCTAATTTCCCTTGTTAGCCACGGTTGAGTCACCTTTTTTGTTTTATTTTTATGCCAAAATGGGATGAACAAATTCTGTAGCTCATCCATTCGGTCTTTGAATGTTTGCCATTGCCTATCCACCGTCAACCCTTTGAGAGCCATTCCCCAATCAATCCTACCAACTCGCTCCTCAGACCATCGTAGTTTCCTTTATTTAAATTGAGGACCCTAGTCTCTGGGAGCGATTGTGTCGATTGGGCTTATACTCACTGGAGTTTAGAAGATTGAGAGGGGATCTCATCGAAACCTATAAAATTCTGTCAGGCCTGGACAGACTAGATGCAGGAAGGATGTTTATGATGGCCGAGGAATCCAGAACCAGGTGTCATAGTCTAAGGATAAGGGGTAAGCCATTTAGGACTGAAATGAGGAGGAATTTATTCACCCAGTGAGTGGTGAACCTGTTGAATTCTCTTCCACAGAGGGCGGTGGAGGCCAGTTCATTAAATATATTCAAAAAGGAGTTGGATATATTTCTTAAGGCTAAAGGGATCAAGGGATATGGGTAGAAGGCAGGGACAGGGTACTGAATTTGAATGATCAGCCATGATCTCATTGAATGGCGGAGCAGGCTCGATGGGCCGGATGGCCGTCTCCTGCTCCAATCTTCTATGTTTCCATGTTTCTATGTTTCTATCCCCTGGGAATGGTAACTGGCAGAGTGTGAGATCCCATGGAACTGAAAACTGGCAGAGTACAGGAACCCATTGGACTGGGATCTGGCACTGTGTTGGAATCTGTGGGACTGGGATCTGGCAGAGTGCGCAAACCCGTGGTACAGGGACCTGGCAGCGTGTGGGAAAACATGAGACTGCGATCTGGCAGAGTGCTGGAAGCCGTGACACTGGAATCTGGCAAATTGCGGGAATTCATGGGACAGTGCTCTGGAACAGTGTGGGATCCTGTGGGACTAGGATCTGGAAGAGTCCGGGAACCCGTGCGAATGGGATCTGGCAGAGGGCAGAAATCCATGCAACTGGAAATTGGCAGAATGTGATAACCATGGGACTGGGGTTTGGCAGAGTGTGGGAAACCATGGCACTGCAATCCGGTGGGGTGCGGTAACACGAAGGACTGAGATCTGGCTGAGTGCAGGAACCCGTGGGACTGGGGTTTGGCAGCTATTGGGAACCCATGGAATTGGAATCTGGCAGAGTGTGGGTACTCGTCGGATTGGAAACTGGCAGAGAGTGGGAATTCTTGGGGCTGGGATCTGGCAGAGTGTGGGAACCCGTGGGATCGGAATCTGGGAGGGAGTGGGAACTCGTGATGCTGGGAATTGGCAGATTAAGGGGACCCGTTAGACTGGAATCTTGGAGAGTCTGGGAACCCGAGGGACTGGGATCTGGCAGTGTGCAGCAAACCCTGGGACTGGGATCTGGCAGCGTTTGAGATCCTGTGGGACTCGGATCTGGCAGCGTGCGGGTACCCGTGGGAATGCGAGCTGGCATAGTGCGGGAACCCATTGGACTGGGATCTGGCAGCGTGCGGGATTTCTTGGGACTGGGATCTGGCAGAGTGTGGCAAACCCTGGGACTGGGATCCGGCAGTGTGCGGGAACCTGTGGGACTGGGATCCGGCAGAGTGCGGGACCCCATGGGACTGGGAGCTGGTAGAGTGCGGAAAACCGTGGAACTGTGATCTGGCAGAGTGTGGGAACCAGTGGGACTAGGAACTGGCAGAGTGCACAAAGCTATGGGACTGGGATCAGGCAGAGTGCGCGAACCCATGGGGTTGGTATTTGGCGGAGACTGGGAACCCATAGGACAGGGATCCGGCCGAGTGCAGGAACCCTCGGGCTTGGATGCGACATAGTTTGGGAATCCATGGAACTGGGATTTGGCGGAATGTGAGAACTCGTGGGACTGGGATCCTGCTGACTGCATAAAACCATGGGACTGGGCTCTGGCAGAGCGTGGGACACCGTGGGACTGCGATGTAGTTGAGTGCTGGATCCCGTGGGACTGGGAACTGGCAGAATGTGGGAATGCATGGGACTGGAAACTGGCAAAGTGCGCTTTCAGTGGGACAGGGATTTGGCAGAGTGCGGGAACCCATTGGACTGGATTTGGCAGAGTGTGGTATCGCATTGTACTGGGATCTGGCAGAGTGCAGGAACCCATTGGTCTGGGATCTGGTAGAGTGCGGGAACCCGTGGGACTGGGATCTGGCAGAGTGTGGGAACCCGTGGGACTGGGATCTGGCAGAGTGTGGGAACTCGTTGGACTGGGTTCTGGTAGTGTGTTTGATCCTGTGGGACTGGGATCTGGTAGTGTGTTTGATCCTGTGGGACTGGGATCTGGTAGAGTGCAGGAACCCGTGGGACTGGGATCTGGCAGAGTGTGGGAACCCGTGAGACTGGGATGTGGCAGAGTGCGGGAACCCGTGGGACTGGGATCTGGCAAACTGTGGGACCCTGTGGGACTGGGACCAGGCAGACTGTGGGAACCCGTGAGATCATGATCTGGCAGAGTGTGGGAGACTGTGGGACTGGGATTTGGCAGAGTACGGGAACCCATGCGACTAGAATCTGGCAGAGTGGGCGAAATCGTTGGACTGCGACCTGACAGTTTGTGGGAAACTGTAGGATTGGTATCTGGTGGAGTGTGGGAACCCATGGGAAGGGATATGGCAGAGTGCGCGACCTCGTGGGACTGGAAACTGGTAGCGTGTGGGATCCCATGGGAGTGTAAACTGGCAGGGTGTGAGAAACCGTGGGAATGGGAACTGGCATAGTGTGGGAACCCATGATATTGGGAACTGGCCTAGTGTGGGAACCCGTGATACTGGGATTTGGCAGAGTGCGGGAACCCATTAGACTGGAATCTTGCAGAGTGTGGGAACCTGAGGGACAAGGGATTTGGCAGAGAGCGGGAACCCATGCGAGTAGGATCTGGCAGAGTGGGTGAACTCGTTAGACTGGGACCTGGCAGCGTGTGGGAACCGGTGGGATTGGTATCTGGTGGAGTGTGGGAACCCATGGGAAGGGATCTGTCAGAGTACACGAAGCCGTGGGACTGGAATCTAGTAGCGTGTGGGATCCCATGGGAGTGTAAACTGGCAGTGTGCGAGAAACTGTGGGACTGGGAACTGGCATAGTGTGGGAACCCGTGATCCTGGGAACTGGCATAGTGCGGGAACCCATGATGCTGGGATTTGGTAGAGTGCGGGAACCCGTTAGACTGGAATCTTGCAGAATGTGGGAACGCGGGGGACTGGTATTCAGATGAGTGCAGGATCCGATGGTACTGGGAACTAGCAAAGTGTGGGAACCCGTTGGACTGGGATCTGGCACTGTGTTGGAACCTGTTGGACTGGGATCTGGCAGAGTGTGCGAACTCGTGGGACTGGGTCCTGGCAGCGTGTGGGATACCATGCGACAGCGATCTGGCAGAGTGCTGGAAGCCATGACACTGGAATCTGGCAGATTGCAGGAACCCATGGGGCAGTGCTCTGGAAGAGTGCGGGATCCTGTGGGACTAGGACCTGGCAGAGTGTGGGATCCCATGTGTATGGGATCTGGCAGAGTGTGGAAATCCATGCGACTGGAACCTGGCAGAATGTGGTAAACTTGGCACTGGGATTTGGCAGAGTGTGGAAAACCGTGGTACTGCAATCTGGCGGGGTGCGGTAACCCGAGGGACTGAGATCTGGCAGAGTGCAGGAACCCGTGGGACTGGGGTTTGGCAGAGAGTGGGAAACCATGGGATTGGAATCTGGCATAGAGTGGGAACTCGTGGGATTGGAATCTGGCAGAGAGTGGGAACTCGTTGGACTCGGATCGGGCAGAGTGTGGGAACCCATGGGATTGGAATCTGCCAGAGAGTGGGAAGCCGTGCGACTGGGATCTGGCAGAGTGTGGAAACCGTGGGACTGGGAACTGGCAGAGAGCTGGAACCCGTGGGACTGGAATCTTGCAGAGTGCGGGATCCCGTGGGATTGGAATCTGGCCGAGAGTGGGAACTCGTGGGGCTGTAAACTGGCAGAGTGCGAGAAACCGTGAGACTGGGATCTGGCAAAGTACGGGAACCTGTTGGACTGGGATCTGGCAGAGTGTGGGAATCTGTGGGTCTGTAAACTGGCAGAGTGCGAGAAACCGTGGGACTGGGATCTGGCAGAATACAGGAACCCGTTGGACTGGGGTCTGGCAGAGTGTGGGAACCCGTGATACTGGGAACTGGCAGAGTAAGGGAACCCATTAGACTGGAATCTGGTAGAGTGTGCGAACCCGAGGGATTGGGATCTGGCAGAGTGTGGGAACCCGTTAGACTGGAATCTGGCAGAGTGTGCGATCCCGAAGGACTGGGATCTGGCAGCGTGTGGCAAACCCTGGGACAGGGAGCTGGCAGAGTGTGGGATCCTTTGGGACTGGTACCTGTCAGAGGGCAGTTACCCGTGGGATTGCGATCTGGCAGAGTGCGGGAAACCACTGGACTGGGACCTGGCAGCGTGCAGGATTCTGTGGGACTGAGATCTGGCAGAGTGAGGCAAACCCTGGGACTGGGATCTCGCAGAGTGTGGGAATCTGTGGGACTGTAAACTGGCAGAGTGCGAGAAACCGTGGGACTGGGATCTGGCAGAGTACAGGAACCCTTTGGACTGGGATCTGGCAGAGTGTGGTAACCCGTGATACTGGGAACTGGCAGAGTAAGGGAACCCGTTAGACTGGAATCTGGTAGAGTGTGCGAACCCGAGGGATTGGGAACTGGCAGAGTGTGGGAACCCATTAGACTGGAATCTGGCAGAGCGTGGGATTCCGAGGGACTGGGATCTGGCAGAGTGTGGCAAACCCTGGGACTGGGATCTGTCAGAGTGTGGGATCCTATGGGACTGGTACCTGTCAGAGGGCAGGTACGCGTGGGATTGTGATCTGGCAGAGTGCGGGAACCCACTGGACTGGGACCTGGCAGCGTGCAGGATTCCGTGGGACTGAGATCTGGCAGAGTGCGGCAAACTCTGGGACTGGGATCTGGCAGGTTGTGGGATCCTGTGTGACTGGGATCTGGCAGCATGTGGGTAACCATGTGACTGTGAACTGGCAGTGCGCGGGAACCTGTGGGACAGGGATCCGGCAGAGTGAGGGACCCCATGGGACTGGGAGCTGGCAGAGTGCGTCAACCCGTGGGACTGTGATCTGGCAGAGTGTGGGAACTAGTGGGACTAGGAACTGGCAGAGTGCACGAACCCGTGGGACTGGGATCAGGCAGAGTGCGCAAACCCATGGGATTGGCATCTGGCGGAGTGTGGGAACCCGTGGGACAGGGATCCGGCCGAGTGCAGGAACACTCGGACTTGGATCCGACAGAGTTTGTGAATCCTTGGAACTGTGGTTTGGTGGAATGTGGGAACCAGTGCGGCTGGGATCCTGCAGACTGCGTGGACACGTGGGACTGGGATCTGGCAGAGCGTGGGAACCCGTGGGACTGCGATGTAGATGAGTGCGGGATCCCGTGAGACTGGGAACCAGCAGAGTGTGTGGACCCACGGGACTGGAAACTAGCAGAGTGCGGGTTCCGTGGGACTGGGATTTGGCAGAGTGCGGGAATCCATTGGACTGGGATTTGGCAGCGTGCGGGAACCCATGGGACTGCGATCTGGCAGAGTGTGGGAACCCGTGAGACTGGGTTCTATCAGAGTGTGGATACACGTGGAACTGGGATCTGGCACAGTGTGGGATCCCGTGGGACTGGGATCTGGCAGAGTGTGGGAACCCGAGAAATTGGGTTCTGTCAGAATGTGGGAACCCGAGGGACTGGAATCTGGCAGAGTGCTGGAACCAATGGGACTGGGATCTGGCAGAGTGCGGTAAACCCTGGGACTGGGATCTGGCTGAGTGTGCTATCCCATGGGAATGGGATTTGGCAGAGTGCGGCAAACCCTGGGACTGTGATCTGGCAGCTTGTGGGATCCCATGAGAGTGGTATCGTGCGGAGAGTGGGAACCCATGGGACAGGGATCCGGCCGAGTTTGGGAACACGTGGGATTTGGAGCTGGCGGAGTGCGGCAACCAATGGATCTGGGATTTGGTGGATTGTGGGAACCCGTGGGACTGGAATCCGGCAGACTGCGGGAACCCATGTGAATGGGTTCTGGCAGAGCTTGGGAACACGTGGGACTATGATCTGGATGAGTGATGGAACCCATGGGACTGGGTTCTATCAGAGTGTGGGAACCCGTGGGACTGGGATCTGGCAGAGTTTAGGCTCCTGTGGGACTGGGATCTGGCAGAGTGTGGGAACCAGTGGGACTGGGATCTGGCACAGTGTGGGATCCCGTGGGACTGGGATCTGGCAGAGTGTGGGAACCCGAGAAATTGGGTTCTGTCAGAGTGTGGGAACTCGAGGGACTGGGATCTGGCAGAGTGCTGCAAATAATGGGACTGGGATCTGGCAGAGTGCGTTAAACCCTGAGACTGGGATCTGGCTGAGTGTGGGATCCCATGGGACTGGGATTTGGCAGAGTGCGGCAAACCCTGTGCAATGAAACCTGTTTGTCTTGCCTGTATTCGTTTTGCACTCATGTATATTACCCTCCCCACACGGTGTATAGTTTCACTTCCTCTTCCCTGACTAACCTGGAAGGTTCCAGGTCTTGGCTCTTGGCTCTTGGCTCTGCCCCTGACTTCTTTTACTTAAAGATCCCAGGATCTGTATGACTTATTCCTGTGAGCCAGTCAGTATGTTGAGATGTTAGCTCTGATCTTAGTGATTAAAAGCCAACTTGTTAAAGTCTATAACTTCTAGTTTTGTGGTTATTGAAGGCACATCACCCTGGGACTGGGATCTGGCAGCATGTGTGATCCCGTGAGAGTGGTATCGTGCGGAGAGTGGGAACCCGTGGGACAGGGATCCGGCCGAGTTTGGGAACACGTGGGACTTGGAGCTGGCAGAGTGCGGGAACCAATGGATCTGGGATTTGGTGGATTTTGGGAACCCGTGGGACTGGAATCCGGCAGACTGCGGGAACCCGTGTGAATGGGTTCTGGCAGAGCTTGGGAACACGTGGGACTGTGATCTAGATCAGTGATGGATCCGATGGGACTGGGAACTGGCAGAGTGTGGGACCCGTGGGACTGTGATTTGGCAGGATGTGGCAACCCATGAGACTGCGATCTGGATAAGTGCGGGATCCCGTGGGACTGGGATCTGGCAGAGTGTGGGAAACCGTGGGAATGGGATCTGGCACGGTGTGGGAACCTGAGGGACTCGAATCTGGCAGAGTTTGGGGACCCGTGAGAGTGGGATCTGGCAGTGTGTTTGAACTCGTGGGACTGGGATCTGGTAGAGTGCAGGAAACCTTGTGACTGGGATCTGGCAAACTGTGGGACCCTGTGGGACTGAGACCTGGCAGGCTGTGGGAACCCGTGAGATCAAGAGCTGGCAGATTGTGGGAACCTGTGTGACTGGGATCTGGCGGAGTGTAGGAATCAGTGAGACTGGGATCTGGCAGAGCTCGGGAACACGTGGGACTGGAACCTGGCAGAGTGTGGGAACCAGTGGGACTGGAACCTGGCAGAGTGTGGAATCCCGCAGGACTGGGATCTGGCAGAGTGTGGGAACCCGAGCGATTGGGTTCTGTCTGAGTGTGGGAACCCGAGGGACTGGGATCTGGCAGAGTGCGGGAACCAATGGGACTGGGATCTGGCAGAGTGCGTCAAAACCTGGGACTGGGATCTGGCAGAGTGTGGGATCCCATGGGACAGGGATTTGGCAGAGTGCGGCAAACCCTGGGACTGGGATCTGGCAGCGTGTGGAATCCCATGAGAGTGGTATCGTGCGGATAGTGGGAACCCAAGGGAAAGGGATCCGGCCGAGTTTGGGAATACTTGGGACTGGGAGCTGGCAGAGTGCGGGAACCCATGGAACTGGGATTTCGTGGATTGTGGGAACACGTGGGACTGGAATCCTTCAGACTGCGGGAACCCGTGTGAATGGGATCTGGCAGAGCTTGGGAAAACGTAGGACTGTGATGTAGGGGAATGTGCGATCCCATGGGACTGGGAACTGGCAGAGTGTGGGATCCGTGGGACTGGGATTTGGCAGGGTGTGGCAACCCGTGAGGCTGCGATCTAGATGAGTGCGGGATCCCGTGGGACTGGGAACTGGCAGAGTGTTGGAACCCATGGGAATGGGATCTGGCTCGGTGTGGGAACCTGTGGGACTGGAATCTGGCAGAGATTGGGGACCCGTGAGACTGGGATGTGGCAGTGAGTTTGAACCGGTGGGACTGGGATCTGGTAGAGTGCAGGAACCCGTGGGGCTGGAATCTGACTGAGTGTGGGAACCTGTGAGACTGGGATGTGGCAAACTGTGGGACCCCGTGGGACTGAGACCTGGCAGACGGTGGGAACCCGTGAGATCATGATCTGGCAGATTGTGGGAACCTGTGAAACTGGTATCTGGCGGAGTGTAGGAATCAGTGAGACTGGGATCTGGCAGATCTCGGGAACACGTGGGCCTGGAATCTGGCAGAGTGCGTGAACCCATGGAACTGGAATCTGGCAGAGTTCGGCAACACGTGGATCTGGGATCTTGCAGACTGTGGGATCCGACAGAATTAACGGGAACCAGGAGAGCGGGGCCATGATGAGAAGGAGAAAATAATAAAGAATATTCTTCTAAACTGAGCAAGGAAGAGATCAAGGTATGAATGGTGCTACTCGGATTTAACGTCTCGGGCGGGCCCTCGCCCACAGTGGGTGTAAGACCTGAAAACTGCCGATATAGCCACAGGCTTGGATAGTTCTCCATAGAGCAGAGAATATTCAGGGGAGGTTTAACACCAATGTTAAAAATTATGAGAGGGTTTTAGTAAATAAGGAGAGATTGTTTCCAATGGCAGGAGCGTCATTAATCAGAGGATGCGAAATTAAGGATAATGATCCAGGGACAAGATGAGGAGATGTTACTTATGTAGCGAACTGTTATAATCTGGAATGCATTGCCTGAAAGGGTCATGGAGGCTAATTCAATTATACAAAAGTAATATTACATGTTTACAGCTCCTTTCAAGAGCCAAGACATTCTAAAGCGCTTTTTAGCCAATGGATTATTTTTCAAGTGCAGACACTGTTATCATGTAGGAAGTGAGACACCAAGTTGCGTACAGCCAGGTCTCACCAGTAACCATGAGATGCTAACCAGGGGTGTTGGTTGAGGGATGAATTTTTAAAGGACTCTGTTGAGACATCGCCTGCTCTTCTTTCAAATAGTGCTGTGGGATCTTTTACGTGCTCCTGACAGGCCAGTTCGGGCCTCGGTTCAACGTCCCATCAGAAAGATGGCAGCTCCAACAGTGCAGCATTCCCGCAGTACTGCATTGGAATGTCAGCCTAGATTTTTGCTCAAGTCACTGGAAAGCGACTTTAGCCATCTGCCATCTGATTCAGGGGTGAGAGTGCTACCACAGAGCCACTGCTGACATTTTTATAAAAATAGTAACATTAAAAGGGAATTGTATAGTTACTTGAAAAGGCAAGGGTTCCTGGGCTTTGGTGAAAGAGCAGCGGAGTTGGAATAATTGGATATCTAGTTCAAAGAGCCGGGTGAGTCACCTTATGCACTTTCCGATTCTATGATTCTATGCCGCTTGCATTACATGCCCATTTATGTCAATGGAATTAAACTAATGAGGGGGGGGGGAGGATTCAGGGAAGAGTACATTTAAAAGCATTGAAATGTCAAGGCACTGCAACAGAGTAGATTTTGGGTAAACATAGACAGAGTGGGTCAGGAGGGGCATAGAGAGTAACAAAAGTAAAAAGGCATCAGCAACTGAGGTGACAGCAGGGAAAAATAGAAATAATCAAAGGTAAAGGCATTATATCTGAATGCGCGAAGCATTCATAAAAGTAGATGACTGTATAGAACATATAGAAATTAACAGGTTTTATCCTGTAGCCATAACGGAGACATGGTTGCAAAGTGGCCTAGGTTGGGAAATAAATATTCCAGGATACATAACTATTAGAAGGGATAGGCAAAATCAAAAAGGAGGAGAGGTAGCCCTGAAAATAAAATATGGGATACAGACAGTAGAGAGAAAGGATCTTAGCTCTGGAAATCAAGAAGCAGAATCAGTTTGGGTGGAGCTCAGAAACAAGCAGGAGGCTGAAAACATTGGTTGGAGTTGTATATCGGCCACTAAACATTAGCTGTAATTGAGGGCAGAGTATAAATCATGAAATTAGAGGCGAATGTAACAACTGTAATGCAGTAATCATGGGGGACTTTAATCTACATATGGATTGGGCAAACCAATTTTGCCGTAATAGCTTGGAGGACGAATTCATGGAATGTATGCACGATAGTTTTCTAGATCAGTTTGTTGAAAAACCAACTAGAGAACAGCAACTTAGATCTAGTATTGTGCAGCGAGAAAGGGGTAATTAATAACCTTACAGTAAAGGGGCACTTATGGAAGAGTGACCATAATATTACAGAATTTTTAATTGAGTTTGAAAGTGACATAGTTAAATCCAAAACAAGGGTCTTAAATGTAAACCAAGCAAACTATATAGTTATGAGGGGCGAGTTGGCTGAGGTAGATTGGGAAAATACATTAATAGTTATGAAAGTGGACGAGCAAAGGCTAGCATTTAATCAATTAACACATAATCTACAACTAATATACATTCCTTTAAGGCACCAAAGCCCCACAGGAAAAGTGGTCCAACCATGGCTAACAAGAGAAGTTAAAGATAGTATTAGGTCAAAGGAAGAGGCTTTTAATGCTGCGAAAAAGTGTAGTAAGCCTGAGGATTGGGCGGATTTTAGAATTCAGCAAAGGAGGACCAAGAATTTGATGAAGAAATGGAAAAAAGAATATTGTGGCAGAACCACTGAATGATTCTGGATAACTTTATATAATTTAACGATGTTCTAACACCAGCCTAAACCTGTACCATTGTGTTCGGCATTACTGTGTTTTGTATATAGAGTTTGCATGTACGGGACGCCGCCCCTTTAAGAGCGCGGGAAAACGCGGGCAAACGCGATGACGTCACTTCACAAACCACAGGGCTGCCGAGTCAGTCCCTGTGGCATCTCCTTTGAATAAAGACCTGTTTAATTGCTCTCCTGTGTCGATCTCAGTTATTTGTAGGAATTCGTTAATTCCTACATTGGTGACACCGTTTTTGTGAACGTTTTCACAGAAGAAGAGCACAGCATGGAAGCATACGCCATTTCACGAAAGCTACCACAGTTCTGGGAGCAGCAAGCGCCCTCGTGGTTTATTCAGGTCGAGGCCCAGTTTGCCCTGAGGAATATCGATGCGGATCAGACCAAATATATTTATGTGGTCTCCGCACTCGACAGCTCTACCACCTGTCGGATCGTCAGCCTCCTCGAAAACCCCCCAATAGAGTGCAAGTATGAAAACCTCAAAGTGCGGTTACTGCAGGTTTTCGGGCTCACAAAATCGAAGCGCGCCCGTCGATTACTCGCTATGCCCGGGCTTGGGGACCCCAAGCCTTCAGAGTTGATGAGCCAAATGCTCACACACCTGGGCACAGAACGGGAATGTTTCCTCTTCTGCAAGATTTTCCTCAGCCAAATACTCAAACAGGTAAAAGCTGTCCTGGCCAGATCTGAAATAGAAGACTGCGCAACAGTCGCTGCGGAGGCTGACAAAATTTTCGCTGTAACTCGGCAGCACTGTGCCGCCACAAGGCACGCATCACCCGCAGACGCCGCCCCATCTCGTCAACCTACTGGGCTGTGTTTCTACCATGCACAGTTCGGCGTGAAGGAGAAGCGTTGCCGTCCTCCCTGCAGTTTTCCGCAAAAAAAACAACAACTTACACTGCGACCACCGAGGAACGGGTCTAACAGGCTCCCCGTGGCCGTGATGGCGGTCATCAACGCGGGAAAATTGCTGTTCATCACTGATACTCTCTCCGGTCATCATTTTCTGTGTGACACTGGAGCACAGTGCAGCATTTTACCAGCATCCGCTCTCGATGTGCAGACGGGGAATCACGGCCCCACCCTTGAAGCAGCCAACGGCGGAAGTATTCGGTCCTTCGGCAGACGGCGAGTGGAGTTGTGCCTCGGCGGGTAACGTTTTCACTGGAAATTTGTTACTGCCAAAGTTTCCCAGCCCCTCCTCAGCGCAGATTTCCTGTGCACCAATAGCCTCCTGGTCGACGTTTGGAACCGGCGGCTGATCAATGCAGCAACTTTTAATTCTCTTCCTTGTTACCACAGTAACACTACATCACGCACCGTCTCCTGTGCGTTCCCGACTCCTGATGAGTTCACTCGCCTGCTCAGCGAATTCCCTGACCTGACAAGACACACGTTCACCTCCACAGCCAGGAAGCATGGTGTGGAGCACCACATCACCACCAACGCCCCCCGCGGTCTACGCGTGGGCCCGGCAGCTGGAACCTGGCAAGCTGGCGGTCGCAAAGGCAGAGTTCGCAACCATGGAAAGGTTACGGATTATTCGCCAGTTGGAGAGTTCCTGGTCTTCGCCCCTCCATATCATCCCGAAGCCTGGCGGCAGATGGCAGCCATGCGGTGAATATCGGTGGCTAAATGATGCCGCCACTCCTGATCGGTACCCGATCCCCCATATCCAGGATTTCTCTGCCCATTTGGCAGGGAGCACCGTGTTCTCAAAAGTTGACCTCGTCCGGGGCTACCACCAGGTCCCAGTTCATCCACAAGACGTCCAGAAGACTGCAGTCATCACCCCATTCGGCCTCTTCGAATTATTGCGGATGCCATTTGGGTTAAAGAACGCAGCCCAGGCTTTCCAACGCTTGATGGACTCCATTCTGCGGGACCTCAAGTTCCTCTTCGTCTACCTGGACGATATTCCATTCGCCAGTTCTACCAAGGCAGAACATACCTGTCACCTACGCACCCTTTTTCGACGCCTCAGCCAACACGGCCTGTATATCTACCCGGCCTAGTGTCAGTTTGGCCTGCACCAAATTGATTTCCTGGGGCATCGCATCACCTCAGAGGGAGCGGTTCCTTTACTTTTGAATGTAGAGGCGGTGACATCTTTTCCACACCCGCAGAACATAATGGTCCTGCAGGAATTCCTAGGCACGGTAAACTTTTACCACCGTTTCATGCCTAAGGCGACAGTACTCATGCAGCCCCTGTACGAGGCCGTCGAGGGCAAGATTGGCAGGAACCCGGTAGACTGGACGGAGGACATGGCCTGAGCATATGCCGACACCAAAAGCGCCTTTGCCAACGCCTCCATGCTGGTGCACCCGCTGCCAGGAGCCACCATCGCCCTCACCACTGATGCGTCGGATTACGCATTCGGTGCCGTGCAACAGCAGTGGGTGAACGGGACGTGGCTGCTGTTGGCATTCTTCAGCCATCAACTATAGCAGAACGAGAGAGCATACAGCACGTTTGACCGGGAGTTGCTCGCCCCTTCTCTGGCCATCCGCCATTTTCGGTTCCTTCTGGAAGCACGTCCTTTCACCACATTTGTGGACCATTATCCGCTGACCTTTACCATGTCCAAGACTGCCGAACATTGGTCAGCCCGACAGCAGCGTCAACTGACCTACATATCCGAATTCACCACGGATATACGGCACGTGGCCGGTAAGGACAACCTGGTGGCAGACTGCCTCTCCTGCGCAATCGTCCATACAATTCATTTGGGCATCGACTACACTCTCATGGCAGTGGACCAAGCCTCAGACCCAGAGGTCCAGGCTTACAGAAGGACCATCACTGGCCTCCTGTTGGCCAATGTCAAGTTCCAATCGGCAGGTACCATGCTGTTGTGTGACGCCTCCATACAGGATCCTCACCCTGTCATGCCGGTCATCTGGCACCGCAAATATTCGACACCATACATGCGTTGTCACACCCTGGAATGAAGGCCTCTCAGAAACTGATGTCAGCGAAATTCGTATGGCATGGCATACAAAAAGATGTCCGCGACTGGGCCAACAGCTGCATGGTCTGCCAAAAGGCTAAGTTACAGCGTCACTTCAAAGCTCCGTTGGCCACCTTCAGAGATCTGGAGCGACGTTTTGACCATGTCAACATGGACCCGGTAGGACCACTTCCACCCCCCCATGGTTTTTCACACATCCTGACCATTGTTGACCGCACCACCAGATGGCCAGATGCGGTCCCCCTGTCATCCACTACTTCAGCAGATGTGGCAGGGCGTTCATTTCTTCCTGGATCGCCCGTTTCGGAGTGCCTGCAGATATTTCGTCAGACAGGGGACCGCATTTCTCCTGCGAAATCTGGAATGCAGTGGCCCAAGGACTCGGTGTCAAATTACACCGCACCACACCCTAACACCCACAGGCGAATGGCCTCTGCGAATACTTCCACTGTTCAATGAAAGCCGCCCTGAGGGCCAGCCTCCAGGATGCTGGATGGGCAAGCAAGCTACCGTGGGACCTTTTGGACCTTTGCATGGCCCTCAAAGAAGACCTTCACTCTTCATCAGCAGAGCTTGTCTATGGTCAGCCGCTGCGAGTCCCAGGGGACTTCCTACCAACATCGACAGAGCCATGGTCCACGTCTGCCCAGATTGCTAGTCACCACGAGGCGGCCAGATGTTTCGCACCAGTGCCCACTTCGCAACACGGGCCGCAGAGGTCACACGTTCCCACGGAGCTTCACAAGGCGGAATATGTTTTATTCACCATGATGCACATAGAGATCCACTCAAGGGCCCATATACCGGTCACTTCCACCTGTTGGAATCAGGGGACAAAACCTTCACGGTAGATGTCGGTGGTAAACCAGACCACATTTCGGTCGACCACTTAAAGCCAGCGCATTTAGACCTCGACCGCCCCATCGAGACAGCAGAACTGCCGAGATGGGGTCAACCACCCATCGTCGTTACGGCAGATCAAGTGCGGCCACCCGCCAAACTGCCAGCCGCCCAGCAGCCTCCGCCTCGAGTGTAAAGGAGGCATTCTGACAGGCTTGTCAGACCCCCTCAGAATTTGACTTTGTTCGTCAAAGCGAATTCTGGGGGGGTGCATGTGGCAGAACCACTGAATGACTCTGGATAACTGTATATAATTCCCTTTAACGATGTTCTTACACCAGCCTAATCCTGTACCATTGTGTTAGGCATTACTGTGTTTTGTATATAGAGTTTGCATGTACGGGCGCATGGCCCCTTTATGAGCGAAGGAAAACGCGGGCAAACGCGATGACGTCACGTCGTAAACCACGGCGCTGCCCAGGCAGTCTCTGTGGCACCTCCTTTGAGTAATGACCTGATTAATTGCTCTCCTGTGTCGATCTCAGTTATTCGTAGGAATTTGTTAATTCCTCCAATATAAGAGTAAACTAGCGAGAGACATAAAGCAGGCTGTAAAAGCTTCTATATATATGTAAAAAGGCAAATATTAGTGAAAGTAAATGTGGTTCCCTTACACACTGAGACAGGATAAATTATAATTGGAGTAAGGAAATGGCAGAGAAATTAGACAAATACTTTTTGCCTGTCTTCACAGAAGAAAACGCAAAAAACTTCCTGGAAATAGTGGACAAAGAAGGTTCTAGTGAGAATGAGGAATGGAAAGATATTGGGCAAGAAATTCGGGTCCCCACGGATGAGTATGCGCTGCGTGCTCACGCGTAGGCCCAACAAAATTGCCAGTTTCTTGCATGCACTGTACATACGCGGGAAAACGGAGCTTCCATTCCCTTGAAGGAAGGGGTTCACAGGTCGAACATGTGTGCCGGAGAGGCCGCGCGTACGCCTGGAACTTATGTTTTTTTTACAGGTTTGTCCGAGAGGGTAAGTCTCCAACAGCTACGCTTTTAAAAAGCAGCCGCAATGCCTGCTTTAAGAAGGTAAGTGGTGAATTAAGTAAAATGAAAACATTTTTTCCATTGGTTTATTATTTTTAAGTACTTTTAAGAAAGGCAAGTTCATTTTAGTACCGTTAGAAAAAACGTAATTAAATTTTTCAACCATTTAAATTATTGTTTAAAATAGTTATTTTATGTCATTTATAGTTATTATAAAAATGTGATTTAAAAAAAAAATATTTGAAGTTTTAGTTATGTTTTGGGGCTGATCTCTATTTAATAGATTTGACAGGTCTTCCTGTCAAATCTATGAATAGTGATTCACTGCTACGATTGGCTCTCCATGGCCCACGTAATCCCAGGGGATGCTTTGAACTAACTGCGCCCCTGGGATATGCTAGCACTGTGCACCGGCAGTTGGAGGAGACTTAGGATCGGAAACCCACGCGGGCCCACAGCACAATTGCTGGCACACTAGGTAAGTGCAGGTTGGGGGCTTGCACTGGCGGGCAGCCTCTGACCCGAATTTCTGGCCCATTAGGATTAGTAAAAAAAAGTATCACTGGAGTAATTAATGGGACTGAAAGCCGATAAATCCCTTGGATCTGAGGGCCTGCATTCTAGGGCTTCGAAAGAGTTGGCTATAGAGATAGTGAACGCATTGTTTGTAATTTTCCAATATTCCGTAGATTCTAGATTGGTTCTGTGGATTGGAAGGTAGCAAATATAACCCCATAAGTTAAGAAAGGAGGGAGAGAGAAAATGGGGAACTACAGACCAGTTAGCCTGTCATCAGCAGCAGTGAAAATGCTAGAATCTATCATTAAGGACGTGGTAACAGGGCACTTAGAAAATAGTAATAGGGTTGGGCAAAGTCATCACGGATTTATGAAAGGGAAATCGTCTTTTACAAATGTGTTAGAGTTTTTTCGTAGCAGAATAGATAAGGGGGCTCCAGTGACGTGGTGTATTTGGATTTTCAGAAAGCAGTCGTGCCACAAAAGAGGTTATTCAACAAAATTAGGGCTCATGGGATGGGGGTAACATACTAGCATGAATTGAGGATTGGTTAACGTGACTGCAACAGGTCATTTTCGGGTTTGCAGGCCGTAACCAGTGGGGTGCCGAAAGGATCAGTGCTTGGGCCGCAGCTATTCACAATCTATATCAATTACTTGGATGAGGGGACCAAATGTAATATATCAAAGTTTACTGATGATACAAAGCTAGGTGGGAATGTAAGTTGTGAGGAGGATGCAAAGAGGCATCAAGGGCATACAGGCAGGCGAAGTGAGTGGGTAAGAACATGGCAAATGGAATATAATGTCGAGAAATGTTAAGTTATTCACTTTTGTAGGAAAAAGAGAAAAGCAGAGTATTTTTCAAATGGTGTGAGATTGAGAAATGTTGGGGTTCACAGGGAGCTAGGTATCCTTGTACACGAATCACTGAAATCTAACATGCAGGTGCAGCAAGCAATTAGGAAAGCAGAAAGTGTGTTGACCTTTTTTACAAGAGGATTTGAGTATTTTTTTTAAATTCATTGATGGGATGTGGGCGTCGCTGGCTGGCTAGGCCTGCATTTAGTGCCCATCCCTAATTTCCCTTGAGACGATGGTGGTGAGCTGCCTTCTTGAACTGCTGCAGTCCATATGGTGTAGGTACACCCACAATGCCGTTAGGACGGGAGTTCCAGGATTTTGGCCCAGCGACAGTGAAGGAACGGCGATACAGGTCCAAGTCAGGATGGTGTGTGGCTTGGAGGGGAACTTGTAGGTGGTGATGTTGCCATGCATCTGCTGCCCATGTCCTTCTAAGTGTTAGAGGTCGCAGGTTTGGAAGGTGCTATTGAAGGAGCTTTGGCGAGTTGCTACAGTTCATCTTTTAGATGGTACACACTGCAGCCACAGTGTGCCAGTGGTGGAGGGAGTCAATGTTGAAGGTGGATGGAGTGCCAATCAAGCGGGCTGCGTTATCCAGAATGGTGTCGAGCTTCTTGAGTGTTGTTGGAGCTGCATTCATCCAGACAAGTGGAGAGTATTCCATCACACTCCTGACTTGTGCCTTGTAGATGGTGGAAAGGCTTTGGGGAGTCAGGAGGTGAGACACTCGCCACAGAATTCCCAGCCTCTGGCCTGCTCTTGTAGACACAATTTTATATGGCTGGTCCAGTTCAGTTTCTGATCAATGGTAACCCTCGGGAAGTTGATAGTTGGGGATTCAGCGATGGTAATGCCATTGAATGTGAAGGGGAGATAGTTAGAGTCTAGCTTGTTGGAGATGGTCATTGCCTGGCACTTGTGTGGTGCAAATGTTACTTGCCACTTGTCGGCCCAAGTCTGAATGTTGTCCAGGTCTTGCTGCATATGGACACGGACTGCTGAACAGTGTGCAATCATCAGCGAAAATCCCCACTTTTGACCTTATGATGATTATAAGACTAAAGATGTCTTCCTGCAATTATAAAGGGCCCTGGTGAGACCAGACCTGGACTATAGTGTAAAGTTTTGGTCTCCTCACCTAATGAAGGATCTATTTGCCACAGAAGGAGTGCAACGGATGTTCAGCAAACTGGTTATAGGGAGGGGGGATTGTCCTATGAGGAGAGATTGATTAGACTAGGCCTATATTCTCTCGAGATAAGGAGAATGAAAAGTGATCTCATTTGAAACATACAAAATTCTTACAGGGCTTGACAGGGTAGATGCAGGAAGGATGTTTAGAACCAGATTTCACAGTCTCATAATAAAGGGTCGGCCATTTAGGACAAGGATGAGAAGTTTCTTCACTCAGAGGGTGGTGAAACTTTGGAATTCTCTACCCCAGATGGCTGTGGAGGCTCAGTCTTTGATAGTATTCAAGACAGATGTCGTTAGATTTTTGAATATTAATGGCATTAATGAAGATGAAGATAGTTTATGAAAGTGGAGATGAGGTAGAGATCAGCCATGATCTTAATGAATGGCGGAGCAGGCTCAAAGTGCCAAATGATCTACTCCTGCTCCTATTTCTTATGTCCTATTGTTTTTAGGATTGAAAGCTAAGGAAGCCCTTCCATAATTATCCGATAATCCACCCGCTGTGCGTGTGAGACTCCAGCCGTGTTGCAGGTCTGGATGTCCCAGCGCTGGAGTAGACAAGCGGACTGTAATTATGAAGTGTTAGTGAGTGTGGAATTAAAATGTATTTATCCATTTATAAGAAAATAAGAGACACCATGGTAGAAATCATTATGCAGTGAGCAATATTAAGTATCAAGTAAAAGCTTTTTAAGTATCCAAAAATCAAGCAGGTCGATATTAAGGAGTAGCCAAGGCTTTTTGGTAAATATTGGAAGTAGAACACAACTGAATCATTGAAGGAGGCTTGTATGAGCGACAGAGAGCAATGGGCTGTGAAATATAGTTACAGTGTTCAACCACATAAAATGAAAATCTGAAATCCAAGGACCCAGATACCGCAAGGTAAAGGAATGGGAACTGACAGGAGTGAATGTTTACTGGCACTTTTGCAAGTTTCCTCAGTTAGAGCAGATTCCTGATGGTCCGACAGCGGTAGAAATAATCACAGTGTTTAAAATGAGGCCATGAGTGACCCATTGGGTGAGCACCTGGTAAAGGAGAAACGGAAAAGTGAATTATATTGAGTTAACGAATGATGTATCATCTGTAACTAACCTGCTGGATTTCTGAAACACAGCAATGGCCTGTAGGGCAGGGGAAATGCAGCTGGAATGACCCAGTCGGATTTTAATGAAGCAGCAGACAAGGTTCCACATCCAGAAACGGTGAGGAATTATGGGATGATGTGGGAGATCTGGCACTGCACAGACAGCTAATTACAAAATCAACGTAGGTTATCGACAAATGGGAACCTGTAAGGGACGGATGACTTTTGAACCTCTGGGATCTTCCTTGATATCAGTTTATTTATAATATTTTGTTCAATAGAAGCTCTACGGCGATGAGTGTATTTTTAAAAATGAAAATGATACCAACAGAGATAAACCTATAAAAGCACAGAAATTTACAGGGCGTGTATCAGTAATTTGATCCATTCTTTCTGTAATGGGTTGTTTGAGACAGCAATGAAAAACTTTCCACACTGTCCTCCTCTCCATCCACAGACAATTATGTTCTCATTTTCAAATGTTCACCTAACTTACACTAACTATTCTGTGAGGTAAAACATTCCATGCACCAGCACACTTTGCATAAAGATGTTTCTTCCAGCCTCTCTCCTCATTTACTTTGTGACCATTTTAAGTCGATCACCCTTTATTGCTCGCTCCCCAACAAGATGGAGTAATCTCTCCCCCTTCACTCTGAAGAAACTGTTGATAATGTTTTAGAATCTCTATTAAATCTCCTCTTATCTTTCGCTGCTCCAGTGCAAATAGTCCTAATATCTTGACCCTCATCACCAGTATAGATCTGATCCATGGCACCATCCTGATGAATCAAAACTGCCCGCTCTCTGTGGATTTAATGGCCTTTCCACAATGAGATACTGAATCAGAACCTAGTTTTGTAATGGTGGCCTCACTGACATATTTAAAGATTCACTGTCACTTGTTTATTATTGTGGTTAATGTCCCTGTCTATAAAACAGTAATTCATGTTGGTTTGTTCATGAACCTTCCAGGAATTGAATATTTGGATCACTATTGCTCGCTGTCTATCCACATCTTTCAGCTCGTTCCCATTGAGATTCTGCACCCAATCTTTGGCCTTGCTCCCACAATCAGTCGGGGTCACTGATGAACAATTTGTAACTGATTCAAAGTTTCTGGTATTTGTCAATTATTATTTTGAACAATCTGTAACCGCATAATAAGGTGGTAATTACCAAAGATTATTTCTGACCGTCTGCAAATGTTCATCCAAATACAGGATACTGAAAAACAACAGAAAGTGCAGGAAAAACTCAGCAGGCCAGGCAACATCCATGGAGTGAGAGAAACAGAATCAACGATTCAGGTCGAAGACCCTTCGTCAGGACTGAGAAATAAGCAGGTAATGAAACAGGTTAAGAAGCAAGTTTGGGGGCTGGCAAATGGGGAAGGGGATGAAAGAACAAAAGGGAAGATCTTGGAGGGGTGAGGAGACATTAAGAGATATTCAAGGTGAGTCGAGATGGTAATAGGAGAAGTAAAGAGACAAAGGATGGCTCTAGATGAAGTTTAAAATGCGCTGGCAGAATGATAGACAGCTGTCATGTGGGAGAGAGAAGAAAAGCACAGGGCATAAACCAAAATTGTGGAGAAAAAGTATGTTAAAATATGAAAGGGGCCGAGGATATGATTTGAAATTGTTGAACTCTATATTGAGGCCGCAAGGCTGTAAAGTGCCTAATCAGAAGATGAGGTGCTGTTCCTCAAGCTTACATTGAGCTTCCATGGAACAATGCAAGAGACCAAGGACGTTGAGGTCTGAGTGGGAATGGAGTGGTGAATTGAAATGACGGGTGACCAGAAGCTCGGGGTCACCCTTACGGACTGAATGGAGGAGTTTCGAATTGCCAATGTAGAGGAGACCACATTGTGAGCAGAAAAAACAGTATACTAGATTGCAATAAGTGCAGGTAAATCGCTGTTTCACCTGGAAGGCGTTTTGGGGCCCAGGACAGTGGGAAGGGTGGAGGTATAAGGGCATGTGTTGCATCTCCTGTGCTTGCACCGGAAGGTGCCAGGCAAAGGGGAAGGGGTGATAGTGTAGTGGACTATGGTGTCACGGAGGGAGCGGTCCCTGTGGAATGCTGAAAGGGGAGGGGAGGGGAAGATGCATTTGCTGGTGGGATCACGTTGGAGGTGGCGGAAATGGCGGAGGATGATCAATTGAATGTCGCGGCTGGTGGGGTGAAAGGGGAACCCTATCGTGGTTCCGGGAGGGATGGGCAGGGGTGAGGAGAGAAGTGCGTGAGATAGAATGGACACGGTCCAGGGCCATGTCAAACACGGTAGAGGGAAATCCTCAGTTGAGGAAAAATGAAGACATGTCGGAAGCACTGGTGCGGAAGCTGGCATCATCGGAGCAGATGCGGCAGAGACTGAGATACTGGGAGAATGGAATAGAGTCCTTAATGGAGGTGGGGTGGGAGGAAGTGTCGTCCAGGTAGCTGTGGGAGTCAGTGGGCTTTTAGTGAATGTTGGTCAATAACCTATCCTCAGAGATGGAGACGGAGAAGTTGAAAAAGGGAAGGGAAGAGTCGGCGATGAACCAAGTGAAGGTCATAGAGTCATAGAGTTTTAGAGTCATAGAGTTTTACAGCACAGAAAGAGGCCCTTCGGCCCATCGTGTCTGCGCCATCCATCAATCCCTGTCCAGTCTAATCCCATTTTCCAGCATTTGGTCCATAGCCTATAGAGGGAGTGGTGAGGGAAGTGTGGAATTTGGAGGCAAAGTAAATGAAATTGTCTAGTTCAGGGCGAGAGCAGAAAATGGCACCGATACAGTCATCAATGTACAGGAACAAGAGGTGCGGGAGGGGACCCGAGTAGAACTGGAACAAAGAGTGTTCCACAGAATACTGAATATTAGTTGTATTTTAGCTGAATTTGTGGCAGTGTTTTAACAGATCACTTGTAACAATTGTAAGAATGAATAACTTTATGAAAAGTCATTTATTTCACATTCCTTTACAACTTTGTTTGGCAGACAGATTGAGAGAGAATATCAATAATATTACTCATGATGCTTTTATCAACAGCACAAAGCAAGAGCAGACTCCATCCTGTGCTGAGTGAGAGGAACCAGTTAGTGCACAAACGAGATTTTAAATCAATATCTGGGACAAATGTGCTGAAAGATCACATCGATGGACCGAAACCTTGCTACTTCCCCCATTCGAACACTGATCAAGTGACAAGAGCCCGCGCCATTTCTCAATGAGGAATGGAATCTTATAGAGAGAGCGGCGCCTACAATATTCACACTAGACTTTCAGGATAGTTACCAATATCGGCGATCACAAGAAAATTTTGAAGGTTTTGGCACTGAATGAATCTTTGTGGTTGATTTTAAAGTGGCGCGCCCGAACCCAGTATCTGCAGTGTAAGATGGATTTTTCTTTTGCCCACATATCCTCAGCTGAACCTCATCATTGTTGTGTTTGATCCCTGAATTTGAAATGTGCTAAATTTGCCAGAATAGATTATCTTTACTCAACGAAAGAAGCATGAGAAATTAAGCACTGAAGCCATCAGACGCATGCTGCAAAATGGAAGAAATGTTCACACAAGAACGCTCCCAAGACTCACATCATCTGGAAGAACGACGTTCACGGAGGGAACTGAGCTGACATTGAGCTTTAGTTACGAACAGGCTTTCGTTTGAATTGAGCATTTTTATTCGCGTATACTAACTGAATGCAGAATCAGATTTTACCACCTTCTTCAGCTCTTTCCTGAATTTCCTTTGGGTCGCTGCATAAATGCAAGGGTTTTAAAACCAACATAAAAACATCAACATTGTTCCGGTTTCAGTGGCAATATAGCCAGGGTCTGTGCAGTCACCTCGGTAATGAGTGGGGTTTGTTAGTCTGGTAGTTACCAAACTCAGGACAGCTGTCAGCCGCAACAGCATAAAACTGCCCGATACAGTGAACAGTAAAATCATGGATTTCCTTCGGTTCTCCATCTCTGGATCACTTTGATTTTCAATGCTGCGGCCGCGGAATCCCCTGCGGACTCTACTGGCAAATAAACTACTTATGACTGTCAAAAGATTTAACCAGGCAATTAATGTAAATGGATGCCAAACTAACCAGGCGTTTTTAAACCAGACGCACGCTACACCTAGTGGTGAGGTAACGAATGCCACACTTTACCGACAGCCCCACTGCACCTTGTTAATTATTTGTTCAGGTTCAACTACAAAGTAAATGGGGATGTCCTTTAAAAAGATTACGAACGTGAACGCTGTTATAACCGCGGCCGCAGTTCTCTTGGTGCAATACATTCTTTTAAACATCAGGCAGAAGATAATTACAAATCGATCAAATGTGAAGGCGATGGTGATCCAAACAGACGAATCGAGGGTGACAACAATCATGTATAGAATGAAATTACACACCGTAGTTTGGAACAGGAATGAAAGTGAAAAGTGATAGCTGAAATTATGATATACTATTAAATTGATGATCAAGATCAGCAGATCTGCTGTTGCCATGGCCACCATGTAGACCGAGATGCACTTGGAAAGGCCGCAGTTTCTTCGGGAGAGTATCACAATTTTCACCAAGTTCGCTGTAAGAAAGAGAAAGGAGAGAAATAATGTTCCCATGTCTGATTGAAATATATATGGAGACACCTGTGTCGGGAATTTCACTCCAGTCACTGTGATAAGCAACAGGGAGCAGTGTGAGAACAGGATTAGTATTGGAATCAGTACCTGGGAGAGCCACCCACACATTTTAATGAGCTGCTGCAGCGCTCACTCCGCACGGGGTGAAAGGCGGTCCGGAAATCCGCTAAAATCCTTGTGCTGAAGATTCAAAGAACATTATAAGATCAGTGAGGTTATCGGATTTAGTGAAATGCTGACATCTACAAAACTCAGTACAATATCAAAACAGGCTGTTATGTACATGAATACAATTAACACCGATTAACAAAAAAACAGGTTACAATGGCTCACGTGGAAACTGACGGCTGTGAGATTCGGGTAGTTAATCTCTTTGATCAGCAGAATACTTGGTCGCCCCATTTTATGTGAGAATGGATGAATTCTGTAGGAGCTAAAGGACTCTGACTGGCACACGGCTGAGGCAATGGAAGGGAACCTATATTTATCCACACATCAATCCTCCAGCGAGGCAATCAGGTTAAATTATAATTAGCATTATTTACAGTCATTGAAGAACTAGACTCAGGTAAATTGTTTTTTATTTGATACGTCACAGTAAGAGAACTATGTGAACTTGGTATTGGACAGTTAAAAAATCAAAATTAAAACATTGCTTCCGAGTAGGAAGTGCGATCTCCCAGTAATGGTGCCGATCCAATGCTACAGGCCTGGTGAATGCAGCTCCCAGGCAACATTCGCCATGACACGGCCATTGATTCATTCCTAGTGCACCAACTCCTCCAGAACAGGCAGTGAAACAAACCCTGCAATACAGGTGATGAACAAAATCTGGCAGCTTCAGAGGTGACACTGCTTCTCCAGTACTAGTGATACCCTACATTTAGGTTAGAGGTGACAGTACTCCTCCTGCAATAAAAGCATCGTTCTTCTCCTTCGCTTAGGCATGCCGTCGGAACCGAAGATGACTTGCTTCCACATTAAAAATGCGTTCTCAGGTGACTGATGAGTCCAATACGGGACCTACAGTCTCCATCACAGATGGGACGGACGGTGGATGAAGGGTCGGGTGGGTGTTGTGCTTGGGTTGATGTGCGCTCCTTCCGTTTTTTGCACTTGGCTTCCACTTGCTCCCAGTGAAGAGTCTCAAGGTACTCGGCACCTTCCCGGATGCTTCTCTTCCACTTTGCACGGTCTTGGGCCAGGGATTTACAGGTGTCGGTGGGGATGTTGCCCTTCTTCAAGGAGGCTTTGAGGGTGTCCTTGAAGCTTTTCCTCTGCCCACCTGGTGCTCCCTTGCCGTTTCGGAGCTCCGAGTAGAGCACTTGTTTTGGGAGTCTCATATCGGGCATGCAGACGATCTGACCCGTCCAGCGGAGCTGATTGAGCGTGGTCAAAGTTTCGATGCTGGGGATGTTGGCCTGAGCGAGAACACTGACGTTGGTGCGCCTATGCTGCCAATGGATTTACATGATCTTGCGTATCTTGTACTGAAGGCATCGTTAACTTACACTGGATGTGTCCGTGCTCCTCAGGATCTAGTACATTACTAGATTTGAACGTGCTGCTATGGTAATAGTGGTAGCACTAAACTAACACTACTACTGACAGTTCTCCTCCAGTACTAGTGGAAATCCGCCCCATACATTAGATGTTCGTGTGCTCCTCCTGTACAGTGGTACCCCTACTCTGACATTAGATGTGACTGTGTCATTCCTGTCCCAGTGCTGCCCCTACACTTAGAGTGGATGTGATAGTGCCCCTCCTGTCCCAGAGCTAATCCTACACATATACTAGATTTGTGCTAGTTCATTTGGTAAAAATGGTATTGCTAAAGTTACACCAATGGTGAACCTTGTCCTCTGGCACTAGTGGTACCCCTACACTAACACTAGATATGACTTTTTATCTCCGTTACTATGGGCACCCTACACTTGCACTCAAGGTGACTGTGCTCCTCTAGTAATGATGGTATCATTGAAATTAAACTAGAGGTGGCCGTGCTCCTCTGTTTCCAGTGGTACCCCTACATTTACAGTAGGATTGACAGTGCTCCTTCGCTTCTAGTGGTATCCCTACATTTACACCAGATGTAACAGTACTCCTCCCGTACTTGTCATCCCCAAACCATACACATAATGTGAACGTGCTGCTGAAATTTGGCACTTGCACTATATGTGACCGTGCTCCTCAGGTAACTGACACTGACACTATCTGTGACATAGCTCTTCTGGTAAATGTTATACATACGCTTATAGTAGAGGTGAGCATTTACCTCCTGTACTAGTGATACGCTTACACTTACACGTACATTCTCCATGCTCCCCCAGTACTAGTGGTATCCTGACAATTACACTAGAGGTGAACGGGCTCCCCCTGTCCCAGTGGTATCGGTACCCTTACACAAGAGGTAATCATACATTTACACTTGATTGGTACATGCTGCTCCAGAAATAGTCGTATCAATACAATTACACTCGTGGTACCCCAACAATAACACTAGTATTGACCGTGTTCATCCTACACTCGTGATAACCAAGCGCTCGTGTTGACCATTCACATCCTACACTAGTGTTACCACTACAGTTAGACTAGTATTAATCATGCACATCCTACACTCGTGGTACCCCTAAAATAACACTAGCGCTGATCATGCACATCCTTCAGTAGTGTTACCCCTAAAATAGTGTTACCCCTACACTAACACTAGTGTTGACCATGCTCCTCGAACACTCTTGGTGCCCCTACACTAACACAAGCATTGACAGTGCCCATCCTACACTCGTGGTACCCCTACACTAACAATAGCTTTGACCGTGCTCCTCCTACACTAATGTTGGCCGTGCTCCACCTACACTAGTGGTACCCCTACACTAACATGAGAGGAAGCCGTGCTCCTCCAGCACAAGTAGTACCGCTACAATTATACTAGGCACTAGCATGTTACTCCTGTATTAGTGGTACCCCTACAATTACACGAGAGATAATAGTGATCCTCCGGTACTAGTGGTACTCCTACATTTACATTGTAGTGAGCGTGCTCCTTCAGTACCTGTGGTACCGTACACATACACTAGAAGTGTACCTGCTCCTCCGGTATGAGTGTTGCCCCTAGACTTATAATAGTGATTTGGAGCTCGTCCTTTACTCGTGGGTCCCTACACTTACACCAGCGATGATGCTGAATCTACGGTACTAGTGGTAACCTTACACTTAACAACAGCAACTTGATTTTTATAGAGCCTTTAACGTATTAAAGCTTCCCAACGCTCTTCACAGGAGGGTTATCAAACAAGAATTGACACCAAGTCATATAGGGAGATATTAGTTCAGGTAACCAAAATCTTGACCAAAGAGACAAGTGTCTTTAAGGAGGAAAGAGAAGTTGAGAGAAGGAAAAGTTTAGGGAGGGAATTCCAGAGCTTAGGGCCTTGACAGCTGAAGGCACAGCTGCTAAATTAAAATCAGCGAAGCTCAAGAGGACGGAATTGGAGAAGCACAAATATGTTAGAGTTTTGTGGGGCTTGAGGAGATTGCAAAGATAGGGAGGGGCTAGGCCATGTAGCGATATGAGAACAAGGATGAGAATTTTTAAATTGAGGAGTTTCTTTACCGGGAGCCAATGTTGGTCAGCGAGCATAAGGGTAATGTCTGCACGGGGCTTTGTGCGAATTAGGACAGGGGCAGCAGCGTTTTGGAAGGTCTCAGGCAAGTAGACTGTGGGAGAGCGGCCAGGAGTGCGTTGGAATAGGCAAGTCTAGAGGTAAGAAAGGCATTGATGAGGGCTTCAGCCGGAGATGTGTTGGGTCCGAAGATGTTCTAGAGGTGGAAATAGGCGGTCTTAGTGGTGGTGCGTTGATGTAGTCGGAAGCTCATCCCTGGATCAAATATGACACCAGGTTTACAAAATGTCTAGGTTAGCCTCAGACATTTGCCAGAGCCAGGAAAGGAGTCCAAGGCTAGGTAACGATCTTCATGGTGGAGGCTGAAGAAAATGACTTCGGTCATCCATATATTTAGTGCGAGGAAATTTATTTTCATCCAGGAATGGATGTCGGACAAGCAGTTTAAGTTCCACGCGAGCCACCTACCACCCTACTTCATATAAAGCTATCAGCATATCAGTTTTTTCCGTACTCTCGCATGTACTTATTTAGCTTGCACTTAAATGCTTCTAAGCTATTTACTCAATTATTCCATATAGGAACATAAGAACATAAGAAATAAGAGCAGGAGTAGGACATACGACACCTCGAGCTTGCTCCACAAATCAATAAGGTCATTGCACATCATCGACATCAACGCCACTTTGCTGCCAGATCTGCATATCCCTTGATTCCCCTGGAGTCCATAAATCTATCTATTTCAGCTTGGAATATACTCAAAGACTCAGCATTCACAACCTTCTGTGGCAGAGAATTCCAAAGACCCACAGCTCTCTGAGTGAAGAAATTCCTCCTCATCTGTCTTAAATGGACTACACCTTATCCCGAAACTATGCCCTCTCGTTCTAGACACACCAGACAAGGGAAACAACCTCTCAGCATCCACCTTGTCAACCCCCTTCAGAATCTTGTATGTTTCAATGAGATCACCTCGCATTCTTTTAAACTCCAGTGAGTGTAAGCCCATTCTGCACAATCTCTCATCATAGGACAGCCCTCCCATCCCAGGAATTAATCTAGTGAACTTTCGTTCTACCGCCTCCAAGGCAAGTATATCATTCCTTAGATAAGGAGACCAAAATTGTACACAGTACTCCAGGTGTGGTCTCAACAAGGCTCTGTACAATTGTAGGAAGACTTCCTTAATCTTATACTCCATCCCCCTAGCAATAAATGACAACATTCCGTTTGCCTTCCTTATTGCTTGCTGTACCTACATGCTAGCTTTCTCTATTTCTTGCACGAGCACAACCAATTCTCTCTGAACACCAACATTTGAAAGTTAGTCACCATATAAAATTTATTCTGTTTTTCTATTATTCCTACCAAAGTGAATAACTTCACATTTCCTTACATTATACACCATCTGCCACCTTACTGCTCACTCATTTAGTTTATCTGTTTGCAGACCCTTTGTGCTCTCCTCGCAGCTTACTGTCCCACCTAGCTTTGTATCATCAGCAAACTGGGATAATTTACATTCTGTCTCTTCATCCAGGTCATTAAATACAAATTGTAAATAAATGAGGCCCCAACACTGATCCTTGCGGCACATCGCTAGTTACAAACCTGACAACCTGAAAAAGACCCGCTTTCCCCTACTTTCTGCTTTCTGTCCATTAACCAATCCTCTATCCATGCTAATATATTACCCCGAACCCCATGAGTCCTAATCTTGTGTAAAAAATAATGATGTGGCACCTTATGGAATGCCTTTTGGAAATCCAAATATAATGTATCGACTGATTCCACTTTATCTACCCTGCTAGTTACATCCTCAAGAAAGAGTAATAAATTCGTCAAACACGTTTTCCCTTTCATAAAACCATGTTGACTCTGCCTATAGTAGCGTGTTCCACATGCTCACAACTCTCAGATTAAAGACGTTTCTCCTGAATTCCCTGTTGGATTTATTAGTGAAGATCCAATGCAGTCCCTAGTTTAGGATACTCCAGCGATTGGAAACATCTTCTCTACATCTATCCTATCGAAGACCATCTTAAGGTTAAACACCTCTGTTAGGTCACCCATCAGCCTTCTCTTCTCTAGAGGAAAAATCCCCTGGCTGTTCAATTTTTCCTGATAATTATAACCTCTGAGTTCTGGTATAAATCTTGTAAATATTTGTTGCAAATTTTCCAATGACTCTCTATTCTTTTTGTATTATGTCGATATCGTCGGGACACCCCACCTTGCCCAAATTATTTCCCCTTATCTAATTGTGCTATAAATGAAAGGAAACCAGTCTGTGTGCTTTCCTCTTTTGATAACTCCTAGTGTCCCTGCCGATTCCTACAATTATGGGCCCTTTCCTCCCAGCCTCCCCTCTCTCTGCAGTGGGCCTTCAGCACCAGGCGCTTCTGACCTGATTGACTGATGCTGTCTAGCACGTTTCTTGTGGGAATGAGGCGGCACTTACTTATACATGGTGTTGGTTTGTTTCCCGTTTCAGAAGAAAGTGCAGAGTGGGAAGCCGGTCCACTTTGCTTTATCTGGAATGCAACCCAGGGGCCAGAAAGCAGCGGTTAATGTTGGTGATAACAGGGGCAGAAAGCAGGCAATAAACTTCATGTGAGCCTTATACTGGCTTCCGACATGCCGGTCTGATTGAAGGAAGGCCTGTAGTGAAAGAGTGGCGTGGGGTGTATGTTATTGAGGACCCTACTGCACTTTGCTATCCAGCTTTCTGGTGATCAATGCAATGAGGCCCGGGGGTTGGCAATGGAGAACATGGATATTATAGCACACTTTTGCTTGGGGCACTGACTCATGATACCTTGGCTGCTCCAGAGATTTATTTGACTGATCATCGCCTGGTTTTCCGTAGCCATTCCATTGTAAGAATAGTAGTTGAGGGCCTTTCTTGGCCCACTTACCACATCCTCCCAGCCCGACGACCGCCCACTCAAAGCCTATTTAATTTTATTGTTTGGATTGCCGTAAACCTCATGGTGCTTTGCTGTGAGTCTGGCAGTGGACTGGGTTCTAGTGACTGAATTGGGCCCGTTTCATCACTACATGTGATTGACAAATAAAGATGACCTCTGGGTTTTCAATCACCAGTGGAATCTTAGTGTAAACTCATTTTCCCCCTGGCACGTGAAGGGCGTGTGCTCTTTATATGGCAGAGTCGGATATTCAGCGTAACACCGCGAGCTGGAGCTGGCCTCATCCAAAGGGTGGAGTGTTCTCGACATCTGGAACCTTCCCAGCACGCTCCCGTTTATGGTCAGGGCTGTCTTTGCTCCGTTGGTGCATCAGGCATTTATTCACCATCAGCTAGCTGATTATCTGGACAGTGGGATATTAAAGAGTGGCGTCACATACCTGACTCTCGTTTTTACCATTACCGCAAAACTTTCAGAGCCAATACTTTCATTCATCTGTGCAGGGCAGATCGAGTCCAGCTTGACATGGTGAATCTGTAGGGAACAGTTGAGGGCCCTTTAGTTGAGAACAGTCACTAAGATGTGATACTCTTTGCCCATTGCTGATTGCAGATGAACTTTTTGTTAATCGGGGTTTGCTTCCTTTCCTGTGTTAAACCAGTAGATTGTGATGATCAGATGTTCAGTACCACTAATGGAAACAGTACAACCAAACCCCACGGATTTGGTAAGTGGACCGAACCATCTAGATACATGTGAGTGACGGGATTGACCAGGATGGACTGGTTATGACAACAGAATCATCACCACAGCCCAACCCCACTGATCAATGTAAATGGACCGACATTTCTAGATATATATGGGTGACGGGACTGGCCAGGATGGGCTGCTCATTACAACATCAACGTTCAATTATGTAGCGCATTTAACTTAGTAAAATACCACAAGGCACTTCTTACAGTCATAGCTAGTGTCATAGAGTTATATAACACAGAAAGAGGCCATTTGGCCAATCGTGTCCTCATCAGCCATCAAGCCCTGTCTATTCTAATCCCATTTTCCTGCACTTGGTCCATAGCCTTGTATGCTATGGCGTTTCAAGTGGTCATCTAAATGCTTCTTGAATGGTGTGAGAGTTCCTGCCTATACTACACTTTCGGGAAGTGAATTCCAGATTCCAACCAGCCACTGGGTGAAAAGGTTTTTCCTGAAATCCCCTCTAAACCTCCTGCCCCTTACCTTGAATCTATGCCCCCTGGTTATTGACCACTTTACTAAGGGGAAAAGTGCCTTTCTATCTACATTATCTACACCACTCATAATTTCGTGCACCTCAATCAGGTCACCCATCAGCCTTCTCTGCTCTAAGGAAAACAACCGCAGCCTGTCCAGTCTCTCTTCATAGCTGAAGCACTCCAGCCCAGGTAACATCCTGATGAATATCCTCTGCACCCTCTCCAATGCAATCACACCCTTCATATAGATGGCGACCAGAACTGCACACAGTAATCCAGCTGTGGCTTAACTAGCGCTTTGTACAGCTCCATCATAACCTCCCTCCTCTGATATTCTATGCATCGGCTAACGAAGGCAAATATTCCACATGCCTTTTTAAACAACATATCCATCTGTCCTGCTGCCTTCAGGGTCAATGTACGTGCACAGCAAGGTCCCTCTGAACCTCTGTCCTTCCTAGAACCCTACCAGTCATTGTGTATTCCCTTGCCTTGTTAGTCCTCCCAAAATACATCACCTCACACTTTTCCGCGTAAAATTCAATTTGCCACTGTTCTGCCCATCAGACCAACCCGTCTATATCGTCCTATAGCCTAAGGCATCCCAGCTCGCTAATTAACACTCCAGCAATTTTCGTGTCATCTGCGAAATTACTGATCATACCTCCTACATTCATATCTAAATCATTAATGTACACTAAAAACAGCAAACGACCCAGCACCGAGCATAATCAGACAAAATAGGATAGTGAACGAAAGAAGGAGCCATGAGGACAGGTAACCAAAAGTGTGATCAGAGGTAGGTTCGAAGGAGAACCTTAAAGGTGAGAAATGGAGAGACATCGGGAGGTGGTTCCAGAGTTTTGGGCCTAGACAGTTAAAGGCACGGCCTCCAATGCTATTTTTGTGGGGAGGAAGTGATGGACACACAAAAATCCAGAGAATGAGCAATGCACAGTTCTAGGAGGATCGTAGGGCTGGAGGAGGTTACACAGATTTGGAGCAGCGATGCCATGGATGGATTTGAACAGGAGAATGAGAATTTTAAAATCGAGACATTGATGGACAGGATCCAAAGTAGGTCAATGAACAGAGCGTAATGGGACTTGCTGCGAGTTCGGTTATGGGCAGCAGAATTTCGGGTGAGCTGCACAGTTTATGGAGGGTGGAAGATGGGAGTCGGGACAGGATAACATTGGATAAACCAAGTCTGGAGTCGGCAAAGCCTGGAGGGTTTTAATGGCAGATGGGGCGGACTGGGTGAAGTTACTCAGTCTTTGAGAGGGAGACGACCTGTGGTCAGAAGCTCAGCTCAGGGCCAAATGGGATGATGTGGGTGTGAACAATCTGCTTCAGCCTGTGACATTGGCCAGGGAGCAAGATGGACACGGTGGCTAGAGAGCGGAGTTTGTCATTGGGACCAAAGAGACTGGATTCAGTCTGCCCAAAGTTTAATTTTAGTAAATTTTGACTCATCCAGAACTTCATGTCAATCAAGTACTTTGATATCACAGAATCACTGGAGGTGTGGAGAGAGCTGATGCTGTATGCAATGTCAGTGTATATATGGAATCTGACATTGTATTTCAAGATGATGTTGTTAAGGGGCAGAATATAGATAGGAGGGCAAAAGAATAAATCCTTTGGGGACTCCAGAGGTGACAGTGCGAAAGCTCGATTATAAGCCATTGCAGGATATTTTCTGGCTGTGATTGCAGAGGGAGGAGTGGAATCAGATGAAGGCAATTCACTCAGCTGGAAAATGGCGGAGTGTCATTGGAGAAGGATGTTGTCATCAACCGTGTCAACGGCAGGGGGAATGAGGAGGCATAGTGCACCATGGTGGCAGTAACATAAGAATATAATTCGTAACTTCAATAAGGACCGTGTCAGTGCTGTGACAAGGGCAGTAATTTAATTGAAATTAATTGATTCCTGAAAACTGGTCACGGATCTGGGAGACGACTACATGATCAAGGAAATGAATAGGACGTCGGAAATGGGGCGGTAAATTGCAAGGACAGAGGGGGGAAGGGTGGATTTGTTAGGAGAGACGATGATGGCAGGTTTGAAAGGGAACAGACAATGCCAGAGTTGACAGAACCGTTCATAAGCTCAGCTATCATGAGCGCTAGAAAGGGAAGCTGGGTGATTAGCACTTTAGTGGGAGCAGGGGCGGGAGAGCCCGAGGTGGCTTTCGTGGACAAAATGAGCTCAGACAGGTCAAAACGGGAAATAGAGAATATAGAACAATTCATGGTAATAAAGAAACTCTTTTGATTCAAAAACAGAGCAGGCGACTTTAGGGGAATGTGCCAACTATTAATTAGAAATAGAATACAGGTGACTTTAGTGCAACCCAAAAACAGTTGAATTATAAATAATGGACAGGGATGTTTAGGAGAACACAGTATCTGTTTAATTGTAACTGGGGAATAGGCGATATAGGGGAACACAATAACTGTTAAACTATAACTGGGGAATGGGGGATATAGGAGAACAAAGTAACTGTTTAATTATAACTGGGGAATGGGGATGTAGGAGAACACAGTAACTGTTTAACTATAACTGGGGAATGGGGGATACAGGAGAACACAGTAACTGTTTAGTTATAACTGGGGAATTGGGGATATAGGGGAACACAATAACTGTTAAACAATAACTGGGGAATGGGGGATATAGGAGAACACCATATCTGTTTATTTATAACTGGGAAATGGGCGATATAGGAGAATAAAGTAACTGTTTAAATTTAACCGGGGAATCGGGGATATAGCAGATCATGGTAATAAAAACAGAAAATGCTGGAAATAATCAGCAGGTCAGGCAGCATCTGTGGGGAGAGAAACAGAGTTAACATTTCAGGTCGATGACCCTACGTCAGAACTGGAAAATGATGAAGATGGAACAGGTTTTAAATCAAGTGTAGGGGCAGTGAAAGGGGGGAAGGAAGGAAAGAACAAAAGGGAAGGTCTGTGATAGGATGAAAGGCAGGAGACATTGGCCCAGTAATTCGGGTCCCAACGCATGAGTAAGCACCGTGTACTCAGGCGTGGGCCTGATGGAAGTGCCGGTTTTCAGCATGCACAGCGCCTGCACGGAAAACCGGCATTTCCTTTCCTCTGAACCAAGGGGTTCAGAGGTGGAACACATGCATACAGGAGTCTGTGTGTGCATGCTGAAATTCCTTTTTATTTATAGGGTTGCCCACGCGATAAGGCCTTCAGTTTTTACGTGAGAAAAAAGCAGAAGAAAGTACTTAGTTTTAAAAGGTAAGTTGTCTATCAATTAAAGCTAGAAATTTTTTCCACAGGTTTATTATTTTTAAAGACTTTACAGTAAGGTAAGTGTATTTTTAGAACCGATAAGTTGAAAAAAATTTTTTTTTAAAGTTTGAATAATTGTTTAAATTAGTTTTTTACAGTTATTAATAGTTCATTTAACGAGTGGGATATTTATTAATTTTTATTTGACGTTTAAGTATTGTTTTGGGCACCCGGAGTTTTCATTTGTTTGACAGTTCTTACTCGCAAACTCATGAATGAACTTTTGCAACCTCCGATTGGTTGCCCAGTGATCACGTGATCTCAGCCGGCTCATCGAACTAACTACGCTGCTGGATCACGCAAGCACAGCGCGCCGAGAGCTGAACCGGGCCACTGACAGGAAATCCACGCAGGGCCAGGCTTCAACTGTCGGTGCGCTATGTAAGTGTAGGTCGGGGGCTTGCACCCACGGGAAGGCCCCGGCACCAATTTCTGGGCCATTAAGAGAAAAAAGAGATGACGGTGCAAGGCAAATGGAGATAGTAATGGGATAAGTTACGAAACAAAAGATGAATCTAGGTGGAGTGTAAATGGCACTGGCTGAATGATCGACAGCTGCCATGTGGGTAAGAGAGAAAAAACATGAAAGAAAATTATAGGGGCAGAGGTTAAGGTCTGAAATTGATGAAAACGATGTTGAGTCTGGCAGGCTGTAAAATGCCTAATCGAAAGATGAGCTGCTGTTCCTCGAGCTTACATTGAGCTTCATTGGAACAGTGTAAGAGGCCAAGGATGGAGAGGTCAAAGTGGGATTGGAGCAGAAAATTAATGTGTCAGGCGACTGGAAGCTTGCAGTCAACCTTATGAACGGAGGTGTTCCACGAAGCGGTCACCCAATCTGCGTTTTATCTCCCCAATGTAGAGGAGACCGCATCATGAGCAGCGAATGCAGTATACTAAATTGCAAGAAGAACAAATAAATCGCTATTTATCGCCTTATCGCCTGGAAGGAAAGGAGTGTTGGGGCCCTGGACAGTGAGAGGAAAGGAGGTAAAAGGGCATGTTTTGCATCTCCTGCGCTTGCACGGGAAGGTGCCGGGTGAAGGGGAAGGGGTTTTGGGAGTGATAGGGGAGTGCAGCAGCGTATCACGGATGGAGCGGTCCCTTCAGATTGATTAACGGGGAGCTGAGGGGAAGATGTGTTTGGTGGTGGGATCACACTGGAAATGGCAGAAATGGCGGAGGATGATACATCGAATGTAAAAGCTGGTGGAGTGGAAGGTGAGGACAAGTGGAACTCTCTAGTATAATGCCAGGGCACCACTGGTGCAGAAGGAGCACAGTCACCTCTGGTATAAGTGTAGGGGTGCTATTTTATACAGGAGGAGCACAGTCAACTCCAGTATCAGTGTAGGAGTGCCACTTGTATAGGAGGAGCACAGTCCACTCGAGTATAAGGCCAGGGAACAACTGGTGCAGGAGCAGCACAGTCATAGATACATAGAAACATAGAAGATGGGAGCAGGAGTAGGACAATCGGCCCCTCGAGCCTGCTCTGCCATATTATGAGAAAGTGGCTGATCATCCAAATTCAGTTCAGTGTCCCTGCTTTCTCCCTATATCCCTTAATCTCATTAGCCTTAAGAAATATATCTAAATCCTTCTTGAATATGCTTAATGAATTGGTATCAACTGCCTTCTGTGGTAGAGAATTCCTGTTTTTGCCAACAAAGTGGTTAACCTCGCATTTATTCACATTATACTGCATCTGCCATGCATCTGCCCAATCACCCAACCAGTCCAAATCAAACTGGGGCTTCTCTGCATCCTCCTCACAGCACAAACGCCCACCCAGCTATGTGTCATCTGCATTAATTGGAGATTAAACATTTATTCCCTCGTCTAGATCATTAATATATATTGTGAATAGCTGGGTTCCTAGCACCGATCTCTGCGGTACCCCGATAGTCAATGCGTGCCACTCAGAAAAAGACCCCTTTTTTCCAACTCTTTGCTTCCTGTCTGCCAAAATGTTCTCTATCCAAGTCAGTACCTTACCCTAATCCCATGTGCTTTAACTTTGCACGCTAATCTCTTCAGCGGGACCTTATCGAAAGCCTTCTGAAAGTCCAAATACACCACATGGTTCTCCCTCATCTATTCTACCAGTTACATCCTCAAATAATTCCAGTAGAAAAGTCAAGCACGATTTACCTTTTGTAAATCCATGCTGACTTTGTCCAATCCTGTCATTTTTTTCCAAGGGCTCTGCTATTACATCTTATATAATGGACTCTAGCATTTTCCCCACTACCATGTCAGGTCTAAAATTACCCGTTTTCTCTCCATCATTTCTTTTAAATAGTGGGGTTACATTAGCTACCCTCCAATCCGTTGGAACTGTGCCAGAGTCGGTAGAATTTTGCAAGAAGACCAGCAATGCATCTACTACTTATAGGGCTTCTTCCTTAAGTACCTTCGTAGGAAGAGGGTTCGAGTACAGGAACAAGGATGTCTTGCTACAGTTGTACAGGGCCTTGGGGAGACCGCACCTTGAGTATTGTGTGCAGTTTTGGTCACCTTATCTGAGGAAGAACGTTCTTGCCATGGAGGGAGTGCAGCGAAGATTCACCAGGCTGATACCTGGGATGGCAGGAATGATGTATGAGGAGCGATTGTGTCGATTGGGTTTATACTCATTGGAGTTTATAAGATTGAGAGGGGATCTCATCGAAACCTATAAAATTCTGTCACGTCTCGACAGACCAGATGCAGGAAGGATGTTTCTGATGGCCGGGGAGTCCAGGACCAGGGGTCATAGTCTAAGGATAAGGGGTAAGCCATTTAGGACTGAAATGAGGAGGAATTTCTTAGCCAGAGAGTGGTGAACCTGTGGAATTCTCTGCCACAGAGGGCGGTGGAGGCTAGTTCATTAAATATATTCAAGAAAGAGTTGGATATATTTCTTGAGGCTAAAGGGATCAAGGGATATGGGGAAAAGGCAGGGACAGGGAACTGAATTTGGATGATCAGCCATGATCACATTGAATGGCGGAGCAGGCTTGAAGGGCCGAATGGCCTACTCCTGCTCCTATCTTCTATGTTTCTATGATTCTATGTTACCGTAGTATGTAGATTATCAGGCCCTGGGGCTTTATCGGCCTCCATTCCCGTCAATCTCACTAACACCACATCCCTACAAATACTGAATTCATTAATATCCCTCTCTCATTAGACCGTATGTTCCCCGACATCTCTGGGAGGTTATTTCTGTCCTCCTTTGTGAAGACAGAACCAAAGTATGCATTTATTTGGTCAGTCATTTCTTTGTTGCCCATTATAAATTCCCCTGATTCTGACTGCAAGGGTGTACGATTGACTTCAACAATCTTTTTCTCGTCACATACCTATAGAAGCTTTTACAGCCAGTTTTTACGTTCCCTGAAAGCTTAGTCTCATATTTTATTTCCCCCCTCTTAATTAATCCTTATATCCTCCTTTGCTGATTCCTAAACTGGTCCCAATCCTCAGATTTGCTGCTTTTTCTGGCAAATTTATATGTCATCTCCTTGGATATTGTACTATCCCTAATTTCCCTTGTTAGCCATGGTTGCACGAGCTTTTTTGTTTAATGTTTATGCCAGACAGGGATGAACAAATTCTGTAGTTCATCCATGCAATCATTAAACGTTTGTCATTGCCTAGCGCCCTGCAATTTTAGTCACCTCTAGTATAAGTGTAGGGGTGCCACTTCTACAGGAGAAGCACAGTCAACTGTAGTATACTTTTAGGACACCACTTTTACTGGAGGAGTAGAGAGAACTGTCGGATCAGGCCAGAGAACCACTGGTGCAGGAGGAGCACAGTCACCTCTAGTATGAGTGTAGGTGTGCCATTTTGTACAGGGGGAGCACGGTCAACACTAGTTTATGTGTACGGGTGTCAATTGTACCAGAGGAGCACGGTGAACTGTAGTATAAGGCCAGGGCACCACTGGTAAAGGTGGAGCACAGCCACACCCACGATAAGTGTAGTGGTGCCATTTTGTTCAGGGTGAGCACAGTCAACTCTAGTAAAGGTGTAGGTGTGCCGTTTTGTACAGGGGGAGACCAGTCAACTCTAATATATGTGTAATGTTGTCACTTTTACTGGAGGATCACAGTGAACTCTAGTATTAGTCCAGGGCACCACTGGTACAGAGGGAGCACAGTCAACTCTATTATAAGTGTAGGGGTGCCATTTTGTACAGGAGGAGCACAGTCAAGTATAGTATAAGTGTAGGGGTGTCACTTCTACCGGAGGAGCACAGTGAACTGTCGTACAAGGCCAGGGCTCCACTGGTAGAAGAGGAGCAAAGTAGTCTCTAGTATAAGTGTAGTGGTGCCATTTTGTACAGGAGGAGCACATTCAACTCTATTAAAATTGTACGCTACTTATGGCAATGGGGGAACCCAGCCATGGCTAATGCTGCCGGACTTGCCTGCTCACCAGTATTGCAGGATTTGTTTCACCACCTATTCTGGAGAATTTGGTGTACTACGAGTGAATAAAGGGCAGGGTTGTTCAATTAGTATTATGGGAGTACCCTTCAGCAGGTCTGTCCGAATAAACATCACGACTCTGGGGGATTGAATTTTTCACTTGTAAACAATCTTTTAACTGTGTAATTGTTAAACTCTCCAATAAAAATGTCACACAGTTCCCTAAATCTGATATATCACATAAGCAAAACAACTTAGCTGAGTCTATTTGTTAAATGACTGTAACTAATGCTAATTATGGTTTAACCTGATTGACTCCCTCGAGGATTGATTCGTGTATTAACATAGCCTACCTTCCATTGCCTCAGCTGTGCGGCAGTCACAGTGTTTCATCTGCTACATAATTCATCGATTCTCCCAGAAAATGGGGCGACCAACTATTCTGCTGATTAAAGAGATTTACTACCCGATTCTCGCAGCCGTTGGTGTCCCCGGTGAGTGAGCCATTTAAACCCATTTGTTGTTAATCGGTGTTAATTGACCCCCCTGTTCTGACAGCCTGGTGAATAAGGTAACCTTTTTCGCTGATGTCAACACTGTCGGTTCTGACTGGAACCATCTCGTGAACCGTGAGTCTGCACTTCCCGTGTTACCCTTACCCTCACTGATGTTGCAATGTTCTTTGAAGCTACAACAGAATGATAGTAGCGGATTTCTGGACCGTCTTGACACCACTTACAGCATGAGCGCTGCAGCAGCTCATTAAAATATGTGGGTTGGTTTCCCATGTAATGGCTCCAATACTAATCCTATTCTCACAAAGCTCCAAGTTCATATTCACACTGAATGGAGTAAAATGGTTTCTACAGGTACCTCCTTATAAATTTCAGTCAGACACCGGAACATTATTTCTCTCCTCTCTCTTTCTTACAGCGAACTTGGTGACAATGTTGATTCTCTTCCGAGGAAACTGCGGCCTTTCTAAGGGTATCTCTGTCTACATGGTGGCCATGGCAACAGGAGATCTCCTGGTTATGATGTTCAATGTAATAGTATATCGTATTCTCAGTTATCACTTTCCACTTTCATTCCTGCACCAAACTCCCGTATGTAAGCTCATTCTATACATGACTGTTGTGAGCCTCGATTTGTCTGTTTGGTTCACTGTCTCCTTCACATTTGATCGATTTGTAGTTATCTGTTGTCAGAAGTTTAAAGCAAAGTATTGCATTGAACGTACTGCTTTCGTGGTTGTAACAACATTCTCCGTTGTGATCTTGCTAAAGAACATTCCCTTGATGTTTGCATATGAACCTCAGCAAATCATTAACAAGATGCAGTGGGGCTGCCGGTCAAGTGTGGCTTTCTTTTCCTCAACTCCAGGTGTCGCCTACCTCTGGTTTCACACTGTCTGGGTAGTTTGGCTTCCTTTTGCTTTAATCGTCTTGTGTAATTCTTTGACAATCAGTCGCATTGTAGTGGCCAGTAGAGCTCGCAGGGGATTCCAGAGTCACACGACTGACAATCAGTGTGACCCAGAAATGGTGAACCGAAGGAAATCCATCATTTTACTGTTTACTGTATCGGGCAGTTTTATATTGTTGTGGTTGACAGCTGTCATGAGTTTTGCAACTGCCAGACTGACAAACCTAAATTATTACCGAGGCGACCGCACAAATGCAGCCTATATCGCCACTGAAACCGGAGCAATGCTGAAGCTTTTGAGTTCCTGTATAAACTCGTGTATTTATGCAGCTACCCAGAGAAAATTCAGGGAAGAGCTGAAGATGTTGCTGAAATCTCCCTGAACACTGATTCTAAGATTGGTTAAAAATAAAATAATTTCGAACTAGAGCTTTCTTTGCTACATGAGAATTCACTGTTAGTTCATACTCCAGCTTAGACTGGGGTTCTCTCCCCTTACAGCCACATCAAGATGGTTCTTGTAAAATCTCACAGGAACGCGACTAAATTTATGCCCCCTGTGTCATTTAACCCAACATTGACCTTCGGTTTCCACAGTTCGTTGGCTGATGATTCCTGACAAATAGGGACATTCCGCCTTTAGTATGAAAAGTGTCAGTGATGATGAAGTTTAATAATGGAATATAATATTTGATCAACGGGTTTAATATCTGAAAGAGCAAGGAATGTAATTTAATTATACCATGTAATTGACACTAATATCCGTCAGATTTAGGTTAAAATTCGGTGGTTTGAAGTCCTGGTGACATTACCTATTCTTACAGGTTTGCTGAAAGTCTTACTTGGAGTGAATGCAGCTGCACTGAATGCCTCATCCTGTCTCCTGGGAATAAGGAGCGGTGCCGCTCTCCCCTTCACAGTGTCGCGATGTTTCACCATTTTATTGAAAGTTAACTGAAGTTGCCTCGTTTTACCTGCTTTTATCTGGTGTCTCTATTACTGAGAATTTGTTGAAGGCTTTGCAGGCACTTTAAATAAAAGCTCATATTTGTTTTCACTAATTATGCCACAGTTGGCCGTACTGCAGTTAATCTCAATCAGCGACGTGGCTACACAGGTAAAGCTGTGTAAGAATTCATAATATCCTAAATAATAGGGGAAGTTAATTCAACGATCTGAACAATGTAATAGCCAGGTATTGAGATGCAACAGCACTCTGCCTGTGTTTGCACAAGACAATAATATATAATAACCACTGCATTTACCAACTGTTATTGACCAGGTATACCCAGTGCCAGGTGGTTTATTTGGAACAACGCCCGGTAGCACTGGGGGCCTCGATTTGAGAGCATTGCTCGGTGCAAAGACATAAGATGAAATATTGAGCCAATTATCTAACATTTTTTCGCCCTCCAGTTGTGCCTCAGCTGAAACGTTTCTTTCCAATATAAGCAGCGGCGTTTGGTTTAGGAATTGGAAGAAGTCGAGGAGAGGCTGCCACTGGGGTTGGTAAATCCAACGGTCACACTGCAGGTTATGTAAGATCAGCAGAGGAACATAACAACATAAGAAATAGGAGCAGGAGTAGGCCATTCGGCCCCTCGAGCCTGCTCCACCATTCAACAAGATCATGGCTGCTCTGATCCTAACCGCCAATCTACTATCACAGAACCATCTCCTGAATCTAACAGAATTAGACACACGAAATAGGAGCAGGATCAGGCTACACGGCCCCTGGGCCTGCTGCGCTACCCACAGGGCCATGTCCAATCCGAACCTAGACTCATGTCCAAATTCCTGCTCGCTCCCCATAACCCTTAATTCCCTTTACTTCTAGGAAACTGTCTATTTCTGTTTTAAATTTATGTAATGATGTAGCTTCTACAGCTTTTTCGGGCAGAATATTCCATGGACCTACCACCCTCTGAGTGAAGTGGTTCCTCCTCATCTCAGCTTTGAAAGAGCAGCCCCTTATTCTAAGACTATGCCCCCTAGTTCTAGTTTAACCCATCATCGGGAACATCCTCCCCGCATCCACCCGATCCAAACCATTCACAATCTTATATGTTTCAATAAGATCGCCTATCATTCTTCTGAACTCCAATGAGTAGAGTCCCAATCTAATCTACCTCTCCTCATATGTCCATCCCCGGATGTAACCGAGTGAACCTTCTTTGAACTGACTCGAGAGCAAGTATGTATTTTCTTAAGTATGGACACCAAAACTGCATGCAGTATTCCAGGTGCGGTCTCAACAATACCTTGTACAACTGAAGCAATACCTCCCGATTTTTATATTCTATCCCCTTAGCAATGAAAGTCAACATTCCATTGGCCTTCTTAATCACTTGCTGCACCTGAATACTAAACTTTTGAGTTTCGTGCACCAGGAGCCCCAGATCCCTTTGCACTTCAGTACTTTCCAGTTTCTTGCCATTAAGATAATAATTTGCTCTACGATTTTTCCTGCCAAAGTGCATAACCGCACACTTTCCAGTATTGTATTCCATCTGCCAAATCTCTGCCCACTTACTTAGCCTGTCTATGTCCCCTTGCAGGTTTTTTACGTCCTCCTCACTCACTACTTTCCCTCCCATCTTAGTATCATCTGCAATCTTTGATATGTTACACTCGGTCCCCTCCTCCAAATCGTTAATATAGATTGTAAAGAGTTGGGGACCCAGCACTGACCCCTGCGGATCACCACTAGTTATGATTGCAGGTCTGAGAATGAACCATTTATCCCAACTCTCTGCCTTCTTTTAAATAGCCAATCCTCTATCCATCCCACAATATTACCCCCAATCCCATGATTTTTTATCTTAAGCAATAATCTTTGGTGTGGCACCTTGTCGAATGCCTTTTGGAAGTCGAAATACACTACATCCACTGGTTACCCTTTATCCACCCTGTATGTTACTTCCGCAAAGAACTCCTGCAAATTTGTCAAACATGACTTCCCCTTCATAAAACAATGCTGACTTTGTCCTATTAAATTATGATTATCCAAATGTCCTGTTACTGTCTCCTTAATAATGGACTCCAAAATTTTACCAACCACAGATGTTAGCCAACCGGTCTATCGTTTCCAGCCTTCTGTCTACTGCCCTTTTTAAATAAGAGTGTTACATTAGCAGTTTTCCAGTCTGCCGGGACCTTTGCTGAGTCCAGGGAGTTTTGGAAAATTATTACCAATGCATCCACAATACCTACCGCCACTTCCCTCAAGACCCTAGGATGTAAGCCATCAGGTCCAGGTGATTTATCCGCCTTGAGTCCCATTATTTTAACTAGTACCACTTCCTTAGCGATTTTGATCGTGTTTAGCTCCTCCCCCCGTAGCCCCCTGTTTGTCCAGTGTTGGGATATTCTTAGTGTCCTCTACTGTAAAGACTGATACAAAATATTAATTCAGTGCTTTTGCCATCTCCATATTTCCCACCATTAATTTCCCGGTCTCATCCTCTAAGGGACCAATATTTACTTTAGCCACCCTTTTTCTTTTTATATAACTATAAAAACTCTTATGATCTGTTATTATATTTTTTGCTAACTTACTTTCATAATCTATCTTCCCTTTCTTAATCAATCTTTTTGTTATTTTTTGCTGTCTTTTAAAGTTTTTCCAATCCTCTATCCTCCCACTAGATTTGGCTACCTTATATGCCCTTGTTTTTAGTCGAATACTATCCTTAATTTCTTTACTTAGCCACGGATGGCTGTCTTTCCTTTTACACCCTTTTCTTCTCAGTGGAATATATTTTTTTGGATGTTGTAAAATAACTCCTTAAATGTACACCACTGATCATGTATTGTCTTACCCTTTAACATATTTTCCCAATCCACTATACTCAATTACGCTCTCATACCTTCAAAGTCTCCTTTATTCAAGATTAGCACGCTTGTTTGTGATCCAACCATCTCACCCTCTACTTGAATATGGAATTCAACCATGTTATGGTCACTCATTCCAAGGGGATCGTTTACTAGGACATTTTTAATTTATCCTGTCTCGTTACACAGGACCAGATCTAAGGTTGCTTGCCCCCTGGTCGGTTCAGTTCGCAGACTGTTTCCACTGGTCGGATCTTCAATATATCCAGATACCCATAGAATACTGTGTCCAGTCGATCTTTACACGTTTTCCGTGATTGATCGGCATTATACATATTGGTTGAAATTTCCTTTGAAATGTACTGTTTTTAACGTGTTCTATGTTGGACAGCCGGTTCGTGCGCTGTCTTTCATATACAAGTTTTCTGTAGTTCTCCTCATGGCGATGTTTTGCGTTCAGTGCGGGAATTTCCTGACCTGTACAGAACGGGAGGGGAGGCGCCGTGATAATTCAGGTTGGAGCTCCTACATTTCCTCTCTATAATGGGCTCGGGTCCACAAATAAAACAGTACTTATGCAAAAGTGTTCCCAGTTCTTAGACGAGTCGGCCTTGCATGGTATCTCTAATCTTCTGGTGTCCTGGTCAGTATTTATTCCTGAACAAACATAAGTACCACAGATCCTCGGGGGCGCTATTGGCCACGGAAAATGACGCAAACCAGATGAATTGCATTTGCCGACCGTTATACGACAATATTCATTTCTAATAAAGTCAATGTAAATGCATATCGGGCCAAGCGTATAATAGGTGATTGATGTGATACAAGTTCTTTCGTTTTACCCGCCCACGCCCAATTCTGAGCCATCTGATCATTTGTCATATTGCTGTTTGTGGGTCCTTGTCTTCCCTACTTCCTGACATTACTGATGTGACTGAATTATTTTTTCACTGTGAGTCGCGTTAGGACGTCCTGGGGCCTTAAAAGCCGCTATAGAAATGCAAGGGGTAGAAATTCGTCTTGGACAATAAGGCAGATTCACAACGCTTCCTGTTATATGCACCGCCCAATATTCAGTTCCATAGCAGTGTATAACAGGCGAGCGATGCGACGACGCCGGTTTGGCCTCTCCTCCTGTGGCTAATTTCCCACCAAGTACATAAATTCCAGCCAATCCTCCAGGTCTGCTTTTATGGAGTATTTCAGCGTCCTCAATTTTATCTGTTTTCAACACAAGTTGTAAAGTCAGTTATCAATCCATTATTCTTTAGTGTAATCTGAATATTCTGACACTAAAGTCCTTTTCATTTTTGACCTGCGCTGAAACCTGGCTGGAGCGGACTATCCACCACTCATACACCTGGCCGAATTTCCCCTCCATAGGCTATAATGGAAAAAACAATTGGGCAGGTGTAAAATAACTTACCAGCAGTTTAATCTCCATCGAAGTTGGAAAGTTCACATGAACCTGTGGCTTATTTGGCAGAAGTAACTAAAGTGGAGGAAAGTTCAGTAGATACGGAGTTATTATCTTGTTCCCTATTTTCCAAATACTAATTGATAAAGTGCGGACAATGGCGAAGTAGCCACCAACTGTTTCAAGACACTGCTATCAGAGTCATTTGGACAGGCACAGCATTTGGATTGTGGGTCAGATTTCAGTTCATGTAGATGAAACCTACTCTCATAAATTCTTATGCATAGCAACAGATTTAAATGTTTGCTATAAATCTATGGCATAATGAGGTTGAAAGAAAAATTGGAATAGTTGGGGTATAACTGGTGCGAAGTTCTCTGTTGTGTATCAATAAGTCGGAACACGATGATCACATTGGATGTGTTTGTATACCAGTGCAGAGAGTTCTGTGGTTGTAGACTGTTAGTGGACGAATGTATAGCACCATTCTGAGCCTGACGGCCGCCCTTAGCATCGGGATGTGCCACTTGTTACACTCAATTGCAGAAGAATCTTAAGTGATCTTTACCTTGGCTGGAATTAAATACATTTTGCGTTAGATTAAAGTAAAACAATAAAAACTAATGATCGCCAAAATATAGTAAGCATAAATATTAGCGATAAATTTGTTGTGCTTGAACAACAACAATAATGCAAAATTGCTGAACAACAAACTGCAAGGAATGAAAGATTCAGGAACTCCTGAATATAATTGGTGACACATCACAGAATCGGCTGCATGCTGCACACATTGGTTGTTAGTTTCTGAATTATAACGAACCAGATTCACATTTGAAATGCGCCCTGCGTCAGCAGGAACCCGGTACGACAGCCTTCACGATTGGCCGCGGGAAGTGAGGTCATAGTCTGATTATCTTAGAACAGGAAACGCTGCCGCCGATCAGCGTCTCTGTCAGAATGCTTCAGCTTTCTCAGTGGCCAGATGACATATTTCCCAGTCTCAGAATTCTGCCGGACCAACAAGTTATGGAAGTAAAACCCAACACCAAGTCCGTCAGCCCCAGGATATCAGTTCACTCTACAACTCTTCAAGCAAAGGTCATGAGAATTGGAACAAATGTCACTGGGCAATGCATATCGGAATTTAAATGTGTTCCAAGCAACAACCATGTAGAGTACTGCCTAAAATGCCATATAACACATTAGATTTAATTTAAAGTCATTTATTTAATTTAAATGAATTTCATTTATTTCAACTTAATTTAGTTTATTGTGCTTTCGTTCAATTTAATTTAAAGTTATTTTATTTTCAAACTCTCTTTAAGCTTCCATGGTGATTTCTGTCACTATTGAATTTAGATGCAATTTACATTGGTCACAACAGTTGATATTGTTGTGAAATGATAATCACATGTCCACAAAATGCCTTCATCTGCTCGAACTTATGCTCAGAGTTTCTGAGATTGAGGGTCGACTGGAGTCACTGTAGGACTGAACATTTCCTCGATCACATGTTGCAGGAGGTTATCACTCCACAGCCACAGTGAGTAGAGGAGGATATAAAGTCGGTGGCCATTGGCAGGGTGTGAAGTGGCAGGTGGTGTAAGGGTCCTCCCGCAATGTGGCAATCTTAAGGATGGGGCCGATTAAAGAACCACAAAGGAGAATTTCTTGTGCAGGCAGGGGATATGCCTTAGGTACTAAATGAATACGTTGCATCTGTCTTCACTAAAGAAAATGATGCTGTCAATGTCACAGTAAAGGAGGCGATAGTTGAGAAATGAATAGGAAAAACATCAGTAAAGAGGTTGCAGGGCTCAAACTAGAAACGTCAACTGGTCCAAATGCGCTGAATTCTAGGTAGCTGAGGGAAGTAATGGATCTTCAGAGGCTCTGGAGTCACATAATCTTCCAATCCTCCTTAGATATGGGAGAGCTATAATAGTAGTGGTGAATAGCAAATGTTACAACCCGTTGGAAAAAGGGGATAGGAATAAATCTGGCAACTACAAGACAGTCAGCCTTACGTCGTGTGAAAACATTTAGAGAAAATAATCTGACACCAGCTTGATTGGCATTTGGAAAATTTGCGATACTCAATGAAAGTCAGCACGGATCTTTAACGGGGAATCATGATTTACTAACTTGATCGAGTCCTTTCATGAAGTAGCAGAGAGGTTTGATGAGCATAATGCAGTTGATGGTTTGTATATGGATTTTCAAAAATCATTTCACAAAGTACTACAGATCTGTTAGCAAAATTGAATTCAAAATTGATAACTGAAAAAAGGAAGCTTAGATAAATGTTAGTTAAATAATTCAGGGGAGCACCAAGTTGAATACAAATTAGCAAAGGTTTTGATAAAGGAAATCCGACAATTTTTTTCCAGGGGCAGGCTTCTCGGTAACCTAAGGACACAGATTTAAAGTAATAGGCACCAGAACCAGCAGGGCCATGAGGTAAAATAAATGAAAATAATATGTAGCAGTTATCACTTTCAAACAGCCAGCAAAAGCACAATGGGCCAAATGGCCTCCCTCTGTACTGTATTATTCTAGGATTGTATGATTGTATTATCCCAGCACATTGTTCATACTAAATCGCAGTGTAGGGTGTAAATTTAGCAAAAGCTGCACTAAGATTGTATGAAGCGGATGTGGGATCCTGAAGCAACTTTCGGAGAGCGGAACCAATATCCTTGTGGGGAGGTTTGCAGGCACTGTTGGGGGTGGGTTTAAACTAACTTGGCAGGGGGATGGGATACAGAGTGGAGCTATAGTAGGGGGTGATTTACAGCCAAATACGGAGGAAAAAACAAGTCAGCTGGGAAGGCAGAGCAAATATGTGAAGGCAAAAGCGAATATGGCAAGGCTGGAAGGCATTTATTTTATTACAAGGAGTCTTGCAAATAAGGTGGATGAACTGAAGTTGTTGTTGAACACATGGGAGTACGATATTGTTGCTATCACAGAGACATCTTTGAGGGAGGGTCAGGACTGGCAGCTCAATATTCCGGGGTATAGAATCTTCAGGCGAGAGAGAGGGTGTGTAAAAGGGGAGGTGGTGTTGCAATATTAATTAAGGAGTCAATTACTGCTGCAAGGAGGGATGATATATTAGCGGGTTCCTCTAATGAGGACATATGGATAGAACATAAAAACAAAAAGGGGCAAGCACTTTGCTACGAGTGTACTATAGGCCCCCAAACAGCCAGGGGGAGATAGAGGAACAGATATGTAGGCAAATCTCAGAGAAGTGCGAAAATAAAAAGGTAATAATAGTGGGGGATTTCAACTTCCCCAATATTAATTGGGATACTCAGAGTGTGAAAGGCTTGGAGGGCGCAGAATTCTTAAAGTGCATCCAGGAGAGCTTTTTCAGCCAACATGTAGAAAGTCCTACAAGAGAGGGGCCGGTACTGGACCTAATTCTATGGAATGTAGCCGGGCAAGTGGTGAAAGTGTCAGTAGGAGAGCATTTTGGCGACAGTGACCATAATTCGGTGAGATTTAAGGTGGTCATGGAAAAAGACAAAGACGGCCCGGAAATAAGGGTTGTAAATTGGGGGAAGGCCGATTTTAATATGATAAGGCAGGATCTGGCCAAAGTGGACTGGGCGCAGCTACTTATTGGAAAATCCACATCAAAGCAGTGGGAGACTTTCAGAACGGAAAAAGAGAGAGTTCAACGCCAACATGTTCACATAAAGGTCAAGCGTGGGACCAACAAGCAAAGGGAACCTTGGATGACAAGGGATATACAAAAATGCATTAGGAAAAAAAGGGGGGCTTTTGGCAGTTACAAAAGTCTAAAGACGGAGGAAGCCCTAGAGGAGTATAAAAAGTGCAGGGGCATACTTAAAAAAGAAATTAGGAGAGCGAGGAGGGGCAATGAAATAACTCTGGCGAGCGAAATAAAGGAAAATCCTAAGATGTTCTATAAGTATATTAAGGGCAAGAGGATAACCAGGGAAAGAGTAGGGCCCATTAGGGACTAAAGTGGCAATCTGTGTGCAGAGCCAGATGATGTAGGTGGGGTTTTAAATGAATATTTTGCATCTGCGTTCACTATGGAGAAAGACGATGTAGACATAGAAATCGGGCAAGGGTACTCTGATATACTTGAACATATTAGCATTGAGAGGGAGGAGGTACTAGCGGAATTAGCAGGCCAAAAGTGGATAAATCCCCAGGCCCGGACGAGATGTATCCCAGGCTCCTGTGTGAGGCAAAACAGGAGATTGCAGGGGCTCTGACACAAATTTTCAGAACCTCTCTGGCCACAGGGGATGTACCAGAGGACTGGAGAACAGCTAATGTAGTACCATTATGCAAGAAGGATTTCAGGGATAAACCAGGGAATTACAGGGCAGTGAGCCTAACATCTGTGGTAGGGAAATTATTGGAAAAAATTCTGAGGGACAAAATTTGTCTCCACTTGGAGAGGCAAGGATTAATCGGGGATAGTCAGCATGGCTTTGTCAGTTGTAAATCATGTCTGACCAATCTGATTGAATTTTTCGAGCGGGTGACTAGGTGTGTGGATGAGGGAAATGCTGTGGATGTGGTATACATGGACATCAGTAAGGCTTTTGACAAAGTCCCGCATAGGAGGCTGGTCAAGAAAGTAAGAGCCCATGGGATCCAGGGTGCCTTGGCACGTTGGATCCTAAACTGGCTGAGTGGCAGGAGGCAGTGGGTGATGGTCGAAGGTTGCTTTTGTGACTGGAAGCCTGTGTCCAGTGGGGCACCTCAGGGATTGGTGCTGGGTCCCTTGCTGTTTGTGATTTAGATAAATGATTTGGATGAGAATGTAAAAGGTATGATCAGTAAGTACGCAGATGACACGAAAATTGGTGGGGTGGTAAATTGCGAGGAGGAAAGCCTCAGGCTACAGGACGATATAAACGGGTTGGTCAGATGGGCGGAAAAGTGGCAAATGGAATTTAATCCTGAAAAGTGCGAGGTGATGCATTTTGGATGGACAAATAAGGCAAGGGAATACACAATGAGTGGTAGGACCCTAAGAAGTACAGAGGGTCAGAGGGACCTTGGTGTACATGTACATAGATCCCTGAAGGCAGCGGAATAGGTAGATAAGGTGGTTAAAAAGGCATATGCGATACTTGCCTTCATTAGCCGAGGCATAAAATATTAGAGCAGGGAGGTTATGATGGAGCTATACAAAACTCTGGTAAGGCCACAGCTGGAGTAATGTGTGCAGTTCTGGTCGCCTCACTATAGGAAGGATGTGATTGCTTTGGAGAAGGTGCAGATAATATTCACCAGGCTATTACCTGGGATGGAGCGCCTCAGCTATGAAGAAAGACTAAACAGGCTGGGTTTGTTTTCCTTGGAGCAAAGAAGGCTGAGAGGGGACCTGATTGAGGTGTACAAAATGATGAGGGGCATAGATAGGGTAGATAAAGAGGAACTTTTCCTCTTCGTAGGCGGGTCAATAACAAGGGGGCATAGATTCAAGGTAAGGGGCAGGAGGTTTAGAGGGGATTTGTGGAGGATCTTTTTCACCCAGAGGGTGGTTGGAGTCTGGAACTCACTGCCTGAAAGGATGGTAGAGGCAGGAACCCTCACAACATTCAAGAAGCATTTGGATGAGCACTTGAAATGCCATTGCATACACGGCTATGGACCAAATGCTGGAAAATGGGATTTGATTGGACAGGGTTTGATGGACGGCGCAGATACGATGGGCCGAAGGGCCTCTTTCTGTGCTGTATAACTCTATGACTCTATGACTCTATATGTGTTCACAGTGAAGAGCTCAGACGGCTGTGAAAGACACAAATTCACTTGAACCCTCCACGAGACCTTTCTCACCAATTTACACTAACATTTATGTAAGGATGAAAGGGATTTTATTTCCTTTAAGATAAGTCAGAATCAATCAGAAAAGTGTAGAATTTGTTTTTATTTTTGTCGCTGGTTCAATTGAAGCGCATCACGCACTGTATCCAACCATTACAATACATTAGTAAAGTTAGTAAATTTATAAAAATGATTTAAAATTGGAATGGAAACTAACCATTATGGGTATATCAGCAATTATCTGTGAAAAATACCTCATGTAGTTTCAGCCCAAACTTACATCTCTTTCTGGAGCCTAATTTTGCTAAATTTTCAAAATCAATTGGCTCAGCCAAGTACCGTTCTCCCAAAATGCACCATTTCGTTTTGAGTCTCTGTCACGAGTGGACTACAACTCCCAGAAACCAGCAGCGTATCAGTGCACGTCATTCCGTGTAACTCTCAATTATGAAATGCAGCATATCTCCGCCCCTACTCCTCTTTAGTTCAATTCCTCAGTGAGAAGTTAAAAGGAATCAATGAAGGATTCATCTTCTTCCTCAGCATTTATCTTTCAGGATAATAAAATTCAGCTTTCCAACAATGGGATCTCCAGGACGTGGGAAAAGACTTGGATTCACAACACAGGAGGTTTCTAGCATTTGATGCTGTGTAGGGGCCCTTCAACACAACACAACCAAATTCCTCTGTTTGTACTTCAATAGAGGGCATCTAACCGGGTCTCCAGCTTTTCATTTGTTGCAGCAGGGGCAGGCACCAAAGACTATCCCATTACCAACTGTGAGGATGATTAGATTAAATCGGCAACTTAACAAAATAACGTTAAATAATAGAGTCCCTATTATTGCCTTGTAAACTGCAGTTAATGTAGTGACAGGTGTACTCCATTTAAGGTAAATTTTTGATGCTATTCGCTTCTTTGAATATAATTTTCTTGTATTCTTCATTGTATTTCTTGATTGTAAAACTACTCAGATTGAAATTGATCAGTTTACTTTTGTCTAAGTTACGCAGCACACTGATATTGCAGTTTGTTTACAGAAGGTTATCGTTGTCATGTGATAAGCTGTCCATAATATAGTTGTCAACATCAGAAGCAGAATAATAGGTTTGTGCCCAATGCCCCTCCTGTTAATTCAGTATTCAAACTACAGAATACTATTATCAGTGAGCAGAAATGGTCCACCCGGCTTCCCGTCTTACTCTTAATTTCACATTTTGAACTTGTAGATCTTTAAGATTGAACTCCTTGATACAGCGAAGAATTTGAGTAATTTGTGCATTCTCCTCGTCACATTAAAACTGACATGAATTCACCTAGGAGTTTCCACTTTTCTAAAGATAGAAAGCAGGATTTTCTATAATTTCTTCAAAACTGGAATTGTGAATCTGTAGAATCTCTGGTACTGAGCTGTGTGGCATAGACAGTGCAGGAATATTCTTTTTATGATTGGCTTAACAGAACTGCCACATAGCCCAAATGGTGTACACCTCAAACATCCTGTGGCAAGAATAACACCTTTAAATTCAATTCTATTCCTCTGATATTCTATGGTCCATTCTCGAACAAAGGGGTGATTGGGAACTGGCAGAGTGGGGGAACCTGTGGGACTTGTATGATTTCGCAATAATTTCGAAATTTCCTACAGTTCTGAAGATTAATTTTTTGATTAAAGAATACCTGGGTAATATACCTTTAAAAAATCCAGGGATCAAAATGGCCACCAGACCGCATGGCAGAAGACAAGGAATTGAAAAGGCAGCTTGTGTGTGTGTCTGTGAAAAAGGTGAAGATCGAAGATGTCTGACCGGACTGCCAATCAAAGGCAGTTCAGGGTCTTTCCCCTCCCTGCAGAGACAATCGATGTGTTTACAGAAACTGCTACACAAAGAATAACCATCTGAGACTGGTTTTAGTCTGACCACAAGGATAATGGCCTAGAATTTCGCTATCGCCGCGCCAGGTCTTTAGCGCCCGAAAGTTAGCGGTCGCCCGGATTCCCGTAGTGCCCGCCTGAAATTCAGTTGCAGCACCCCAAGACGGGGGCGGGCGCTATTGCAGGGTTTGGCCGCCTCGCTTGGGGCGGTGAAAGTCAATTTCAGGTGTCCAGCTGCCGCTGCACCACCCGATGTGGTGCGGCAGGCTGGGGTACTGCAGGCCTCCTCCTTCGCTTAAGGAGGAGCTGCCTGCAGCCGTGAGATCGCCGCTGGATTCCCCCGGCAAATGAGCCCGGCACCACGGAGAAGTGCCGGGCTCACGGGGGTCAGAGACCAATGCCGCGGGGGGGGTGGTGTGGGAGTCCAGGGAGGAAGGAGCGGCCAAGCGGCCGCAAGGAAAGCGGCCGGCCGCACCTCCACCTTTGCGCCCCGGCCTCTCGGAGCTGCAAGGCCCCGTTTTACAAACGCTCTTTGCGCCCACTACGGGTGAGGCGGCGGCAAGTGAATTTGGGCGTTGGGCCGGCATCACATTAGAACCAGGGCGCTGTGCACACCGATGACGTCATCGGTGCCGGCGCAGTGCTACCGGCTAACGCCACCATTTGCGCTACACTGAATTCCAGGTTACCAACAGCGCCGGCGCTAAAGACCTCTTTGGGCGCTAAGTGGGCGGTAACACCACTGAATTTCTAGGCCATTGACTTTTATTTACACTACTCAAGCAATCACGGAAATAGTTCAAACCACAGCAGCTTTATTCAAAGGACAAATTTAAACTGCAACTTTATTCAAAGCCATCACAGACAATGGACAAATTAAAACTGCAACTTTATTCAAAGCCATCACAGACAATGAGGACACATTTAAACTGGAAACAGTTTAAATGAATGGGTGATTCATCCAAACCCATTACAAGACAAAGGGGCAGTTTGGATCCCTTTTGTTTAGCACAGATGCATCCGGATTTGGGCGGGACATTTCGGCCCCAAATTGGAGTATAAAAGATAGCTTCTCAGAAGCCATCTCGCTCTCTGTGGCCTCGCCTCCATGCTCTCTACAACGTGCGAGTCTGCCTGAAGAAGTGGAACACAAGCAGATTACTTTTAAAATACTGGGGTGGTTTTACTTTGGGGCAGTGAAGATCAAATATTGCAGGGCATGGAGAAAGCGTTTTCATTGGTGAGCAGATATTTTTCTGGCCCCTTTACAAGGCAACTTAGAATAGATTTAGGGCTGGGAATTAAGTGGGAGTTTTGTTAGAACTGTGATTTTAGTCGATCTTCCCTCGTTGTGTTTCCTTCTCTCCTCCCCTATTTAAGTAACAGTGTTGCACTAGCAGATAAGGCTGTAGTGAACACTGAGAGTAGCTGTACTAAAGTGCTGTTTTTAAGTAAAAGCCACTAAGCAAAGGTGCAGTAGTAAGCAAGGTGCTTCGATATTTTAAAGTGCTGTATTTTAATAAAGGAGTGTTGCACTGAGCAGAGAAGTGCTCCAGTGGACACTGAGTGGTTCTATTTAAAAGTGCTGTATAGTTTAATAAAGGAGTGTTGCACTGAGCAGAGAAGTGCTCCAGTGGACACTGAGTGGCTGTATTTAAAAGTGCCGTATTTTAATAAAGGAGTGTTGCACTGAGCAGTGAAGTGCTTCAGTGGACACTAAGTGGCTGTGTTTAAAAGTGCTGTATTTTAATAAAGGAGTGTTGCACTGAGCAAAGAGCGCTCTAGATGAAACTGAGTGTACTGCGTTAAGCAAAAGTACTGTACCAGGCATAAGTGCTGTATCGATTACATTTTAAGTTGTTTCTTTCTTTTTGTTTCAATAAATACTGGTCTGTTTTGTACCCAAACCACGAGTCACGTTTTTTCTGTCTACATCGCTACCGAAGGAGTCCGGCGGTCAGAACCAGGAATAGGGGAGCGCTTCGAAACCACACGGTGGTCCCTGGAGCAGCTCAGAGACTTCTGACAGGACAGAGACAATAACCCCAACCCCGTTGTTTAATTCCTGCAGACTGGGATCTGGCAGAGTGTGGGAACCCGTGGGACTGGGATCCGGCAGAATGTGGGCGTCCTTGGGACTTGGATCTGGCAGAGTGCAGGAACCTGTGGGACTGGGATCTGGGAGAGTGTGGGAACCCGTGGGACTGGGATCTGGCAGAGTGTGGGAACCCGTGGGACTGGGATTGGGCAGAATGTGGGAACCCATGGGACTGGGATCTGGCAGAGTGCTGGAAGCCGTGAGACTGGGACCTAGCAGAGTGTGGTAACCCGTGGGACTGGGATCTGGCAGAGTGCGGGAAACCATGGGAATGGGATCTGGCAGAGTGTGGGAACCTGTGGGACTGGGATATGGCAGAGTCCGGGATCCAACAGAAGGAATGGGAACCGGGAGAGCGGGGACATGATGAGAAGGAGAGCGGAAAGAGTTGAACAAATCAAGGACAGAAAGAGCACCAATTTGAATTAATAAAAAGTCAAATATATTTTGTTTTCTGCTTTTATATACCCATCAGTGAAATGAAATGAAAAGGGATTCGATTAAATTGGCAAAGGAAGAGGGTGGATCTTTTCAAAAGGGGATTTTTTCATCATATTTGAAATGTGCTTTGCTGATTATTAAATTGCTGATTATTCGATAAAATTAAAGAATAATATACTTCTAAACTGAACAAGGAAGAGATCAAACTAAGACGGGAGGGTCCTGGAAGTCAGGTCTCGGGCGGGCCCTCGTCCACAGCTGGTGAAAGACCGGAAACTGCCGACATGGCGAGAAGAGGGGATAGTTCTCCATAGAGCAGTGATTGTTCAGGGAAGACTGAACAGAGATGTTCAAATTGATGAGGGGTTTTGATTATATAAGGAGTGATTGTTTACTCTGGCATGAGGGTCAGTAATCAGAGGACGCTTATTTAATAATTGGATAATGATGCAGGGAGGAGATGAGGAGGTTTTTTTTACGTAGCAAACTGTTATAATCTGGAATGAATTGCCTGAATGGGTCATGGAAGCGTATTCAACAACAACAAAAAACATATTGCATCCATACAGCACCTATCAAGATCAAAAACATCCTAAAGCGCTTTACAGCCAATTGAAGTACTTCTCAATGCAGAAACTGTGGTCATGTTGGAAGCGAGAAATCACATTGCATACAGCCAGGTCTTACCAATAACCATGAGATGATGATCAGGGATGTTGGTTGAGGGATGAATATTGTCCAGGACTCTGATGAGACCTCCCCTGCTCTTATTTCAGAAAGTGCTGTGGGATATTTTACGTTCTCCTGACAGGGCAGTCGGGGCCTTGGTTTAACGTCCCATCTGGAAGACGGCACCTTTGACAGTGCAGCACACACTCAGTACTGCATTGAAGTGTCAGCATAGATTTTGTGTCCAGGACCCTAGAGCAGGATTTTAACCCACCGCCATCTGATACAGAGGCGAGAGTGCTAACACAGAGCCACTGCTGACACCTTTATAAAATTAGTAACTTTAAAAGGGAATTGGATATTTACTTGAAAAGGCAAGGTTTGATGGGCTTCGGGGAAAGAGCAGGGGAGTTGGAATAATTGGATACTTATTTAAAAGAGGAGGGGGAGGCATTAGAGGTCGCATGGTCTCCTTAGACGCTTTCTGATTCTATAATTCTATGCAGCTTGCTTTGTCCGCCCATTATTATCAATGGAATTAAACTAATGAAGGGGGGCAGGAGGATTCAGGAAAGAGTACATTTAAAATCAGTGTAATGTCAAGTTTTGTATAAAAAATAACAGAGCTGTTCAGGAAGGAACAGATAGAGTAACAGAGGCAATACAACATCAGTGACTAAGGTGACAGCAGGGAAATATGATAATGAAGTCAATGCTAAAGGAGCTATTCCTGAATGTGCAAAGCATTCGCAACAAAATAGATGAATTAATAGCATAGATGGAAATTAACAGGCCTGATCTAATAGCCATAACAGAGACGTGGATGTAAAATGGTCAAGGTTGGGAAATAAATATTCCAGGATACATAACTTTTAGAAGCGATAGGCAAAATTGAAAATGGAGGAGGTTTAGCCCTGATAAAGGATGGGATAGACAACAGAGAGAAACGTTCTTAGCTCTGACAATCAAGAAGGAGAATTAGATTGCTAAGAAGCAGCAAGGGGCTGAAATCTTTGGTGAGAGTTGTTTCCAGGACTCCAAACATTAGTTGTAATATAGGGCCGAGTAAAAATCAGGAAATTAGAGGCGAATGTAGCAAGAGTAATACAGTAATGACGGGGGACTTCAATCTAAATATTGATTGGGCAAACCAAATTTTCAATAATAGCATGAAGGCCGAATTCAAGGAATGTATGCAAGATAGTTTTCTAGATCTGTATTTTGAGAAATCAACTAGAGAACAGGAACTTTGATCTAGTATTGTGCAACGAGGAAGGGTTAATTAATAACCTTGTAGTAAAGGGGCACTTAGCGAAGAGTGACCATAATATTACAGAATATTAAATTGAGTTTGAAAGTGACATAGTTAAATCCGAAACTAGGGTCTTAAATTAAAATAAAGCAAAGTACAGAGGTATGAGGGGAGGGTTGGCGAAGGTAGATTGGGAAATGCATTAAAAGGTATGACTGTTGATGAGCAATGGCTTGAATTTAAAGAATTAATACATAATTTAAAACAAAAATACCTTGCTTTAAGGCGCAAAACCCCCACAGGAGAAGTGGTTAACAAGAGAAGTTAAAGATACTATTAGGTCAAAGGAAGAGGCGTTTAATGCTGCCAAAAAGAGTAGTAAGCCTGAGGACTGGGTGGATTTTAAAATTCAGCAAAGAAGGACGAAGAAATTGATGAAGAAAGGGAAAATAGAATATGAGAGTAAATCAGCAACATATATTAAAAGAGACTTTAAAAGCTTCTATAGATACGTAAAAGCAAAAGATTAGCGAATGTAAACGTGGTTCCTTTACAGACTGAGAAAGGAGAAATTATAATTGCGAATAAGGAAACGACAGAGAAATTAAACAAATACATTGTGTCTGTCTTCACAGAAGAAGACGCAAAAACTTCACGGAAATAGTGGATAACCAAGAGTCTACTGAGAATGAGTAACGGAAATATATTCGGATTAGTTAAAAGTAGCACTGGAGAAATTAATGAATCTGAAAGCCGATAAATCCCCTGGATCTGATGGACTACATCCTAGGATTTTTGAAAGTGCTTGCTGTAGAGATAGTTGATGCATACGTTGTCAATTTGCAAAATTTCTTAGAATCTAGAATGTTTCCCATGGATTGGAAAGTAGCAAATGTAACCCCACTATTTAAGAAAGGACGGAGAGAGAAAACGGTGAACAACAGACCAGTTAGCCTGACATTCGTATTAGGGAACATGCTAGAATCTATTATTAAGGACGTGGCAACAGGACACTCAGAAAATAATAATAGGATTAGGCATTTATGAAAGGGAAATGCGTTAGGGTTTTCTTTAGGTTGCAACTAACAGAACAGATAAGGGGAACCAGTGGAGGCGGTGTATTTGGATTTTCAGGAGGCATTCGATAAGGTGCCACACAAGAGGTTATTAAGCAATATTAATGTTTATGGGATTGGGGGTAATATTTTAGCTTGGATTGAGGATTAGTTAACGGACTGAAAACAGAGAGTAGGAATAAACGTCTGAATTTCGTGTTTGTAGGCTGGAGCTAGTGAGGTATCCCAAGGATCAGTGCTTGGGTCGCAGCTTTTCATAGTCTACATCAATTATTTGGATGTGGGGACCAAATGTAATACATCCACGTTTACTGATGGCGAATGGAATATAATGTGGAATATGTGAAGTCATCCACTTTGGTATAAAAAACAGAAAAGCGGAGTATTTTTTAAATGCTGCGAGATTGAGAAATGTTGGTATTCAGTGAGACATGGGTATCGTTGTACATGCATCATTGACATTTAACATGCAAGTACAGCAAGCATTTAAGAAAGTAAATGGTATGTTGGCCTTTTGTACAAGAGGATTTGAGTATAAGAATCAAGACGTCTTCCTGCAATTATATAGGGCCCCGCAGAGACCACACCTGGAGACTTGTGAACAATTTTTGTCCCCTTACCTAAGGAAGAATATATTTGCCATAGAGGGCGTGCAACGAAGGTTCACCAGACTGGTTCCTGGGATGGTGGGATTCTCCAATGAGAACAGATTGAGTAGACTAGGCCTGTATTCTCTAGAGTTTAGCAGAATGAGAGGTGATCTCAGGGAAACATACAAAATTCTTACAGGGCTTGACAGGGTAGATGCAGAGAGGATGTTTCCACTGTTTGCTGAGTCAGAACCAGGGGCCACAGACACAGAATAACGAGTTGGCCATTTAGGTCTGAGATGAGGAGAAATGTCTTCACTCAGAGGCTCGTGAATCTTTGGAATTTTCGACTCAGATGGCTGTTGAGGCTCAGTGGTTGAGTATATTCCAGACAGAGATGGAGAGAATTTTGAATATTAATCGGGTCAAGGGATATGGTGATAGTGCAGGAATGTGGATTAGAGGTAAAAGATCAGCCATGATGTTACTGAATGGTGCAGCAGGCTCGAAGGGCCAAATGGCCTACTGGTGCTCCTAGTATTTATGTTCCATTGTTCTTATGAGTGCATGCTAAGGTAGAACTTCCATAATTTTCTGGTAATCTGCCCGCTTGTGTGAGACTCCGGCCGTGCGGCAGGTTTGGGAGATCCCAGCGCTGGAGTAGACAAGCGGTAAATAGTTAAGAACGGGTTAGCGAGTGTGGAATTAAATGCATTCATCCATTTAATAGGGAATAAGAGGCACTGTGGGTAGAAGTCATTATGTTGGGAGCAATATTAAGGATAAAGTAAAAGCTTTTAATTATTCAAAAATTCTAGCTGGTAGATAGTAAGACTGTTTGGTAAATATTTGGAGTAGTTCAGAAGTGAATTACTGAAGGAAGGCTTCTATGAGTGGCAGCGGTCAACGGGTTTTGAAAAGTAATTAGGGTCTTCAACCACAAAAAATGGAAATCTGGAATCCTGGGAGCCAGAAACGTAGAGATTAAAGAATGGGAACTGACAGGAGTTACGGTTTATTGAAATTGGTGCAAGTTTCCTGAATTAGAGAATATTCCGTAGGATCTGACAGCTGCCTAAATAAGGCAGTGATTAAAATAAGGCCCGGAGAGATCCAATGGGTGAGCACCAGGTGGAGGAGCAGTGAAAAAGGTCATTATATT
>NW_028225180.1:42207316-42217316 GCF_052327205.1 Somniosus microcephalus | reverse complement strand
GGCAGAACCTCCGAGGGAATCTTGATGTGGTATAAAGGAGAATTGGACAAACACATCTCACCGGTAAAACAGGGGAAATCACATGTATTGCTAAAATTAGATAAAAATATAGGAATAGCTAAAAAAGATGTCTACTTGTGTGCGATCTACATACCTCCAATAGAATCGCCATATTTTGAAGAGGAGTTATTTGATACTCTCCACATGGAAATCAGCTACTTCCAGGCCCAAGGAAAGGTGCTACTATGTGGGGACCTAAATGCAAGGACCGGATGTGAACCTGACTTCATAGACCCACAGGGCAACAACCATGTGTTTGGCCAGACCCCTTTATATGTCACACCAGCCATCACAAATCGGAACAACCTTGACTGTGAAATAAATAAAAGTGGCAGGGAGGTAGTGCAACTCTGCCGAGCCTTAGGCCTGTACATAGTTAACGATAGGTGCAGAGGGGACACCTTAGGGAGACTCACTTGGATCTAGTGTGGTGGATTATACAATCACTGACATGGACCCCTGCGATATCAACGCATTCACTGTCAGGCAGCATTACCCCCTCTCAGACCATAACCAAATAAATGTGCACCTTAAACTTTCTGCCCAAAGTACAGACACAAAAAAGGAACCCAGTAAGCTCCATAACCTAAACCAGACATACAGATGGGCCCCAGACAGTGGAGATAAATTCATCACAGCACTAAACTCAACTGATCTCACAAGTAAAATATCAAAATTTAAAGAAAATCTATATGAGATCACCGAAGATGGTGTAAACATGGCCATAGACGATATTAATAGGATATTCCATGAGGCAGCTGTAAAAGCCGACCTTGTGAAACAGAAGAGGAAACATTACAAAAGACAAAAAAATGAGAAATGGTTTGATCGCGAATGCAAAAATGCCAGAAAAGACCTGAGAAAAATATCAAACCAAAAGCATCGCCAACCAAACAACCCAGACCTGCGTATTAGATACAATGAGACATTCAAAAGATATAAACACACCATTAGGAACAAAACACAAAACTATACCCACAAAAAACTTGAAGAAATTGAAAACTCCATTAATCAAAATCAATTCTGGGATATGTGGAATAACCTGAGTACAACTCAATTACAAGCATTATCGATCCAAGATGGTGACATCTGGAGAACACATTTTGAAAACCTCTGCAAAGACATCCCAGTAAACGAATCAAACACAAGTCATCATCATGTCACAGAAAACTCCACACATTAGAAGCAACAATTAAAGACAACCAAAACCCTTTGGGCTCCCCAATCACTTGGAAAGAACTGGCCACAAAAACAAAATCTCTCCACCTAAAGAAAGCCTGTGGCCCAGACAACATCAAAAATGAAATGCTCAAGTTCAGCACTATGGAGATGCAGGGTGCTGTACTCAAGTTATTCAACATCATATTACGTTCGGGTTGTTTTCCCGATATCTGGTGCCAAGGACTCATCTCTCCCATATATAAAAGTGGAAACAAATCAGACCCAAACAACTACCGTGGCATCTGTGTCAACAGTTGTCTAGGGAAGCTATTCTGCAGTATTCTAAATAGTGGATTACTGGATTTTCTTAATAAACATAATATCCTTAGAAAAAATCAAATAGGCTTTCTTCCACAACACCGCACCACCGACCATATCACCGACCATAACCCTTCACACTCTCATTGAAAAACTTATACACCAAACAAAAAATGGGAAAATATTCGCTTGTTTCATTGACTTCAAGAAAGCTTTTGACTCTATTTGGCACGAAGGGCTCTATTACAAATTTCTTCAGTGTGGAATAGGGGGCAAAGTCTATGACCTTATTAAATCGATGTATCTGAAAAATAAATGCGGTGTCAAAATTGGAGACAAATGCACCGGTTTCTTCACCCAGAGAAGAGGTGTCCGGCAGGGTTGCAATTTGAGTCCGACCCTGTTCAACATATACATAACTGAGTTAGCAGACAAGCTGGAGCAAAGCGAGTCACCGGGTCTCTGTCTCCTGAATGAGGAAGTGAGGTCCCTGTTCTATGCAGATGACCTAGTTCTGCTGTCTCCCACAGAACAGGGATTACAGCAACATTTAGACCTACGCGACAAAATATGCCATAATTGGGCCCTGACAGTAAATCTAAAGAAAACCAACATCATGATTTTTCAAAAAAGGCCCAGATGTCAGGAAAACAAATACCAGTTTACTCTCAGTGATACCATCATAGGACACACTATGAGCTACACTTACCTTGGTCTAACCATTACAGCATCAGGGTGCTTCAACATAGCAGTGAATGCACTAAAAAAAAAGCCCAAAGAGCCCTATATGCAATAAAAAGAAAATTCTACAACATCCAAATTCCAATCAAAATCTGGCTCAAAATATTTGATAGTATAATCCTGTCCATTGTGCTGTATGGTAGTGAAGTATGGGGCCCACTCAATCACCAGAGCTGCACTAAATGGGAAAAACACACAATAGAAGCCCTACATGCAGAATTTTGCCGAAGCATTCTTCGCACCCAAAGGAAAACACCAACAAATGCATTTAGAGCCGAACTAGTCAGATACCCACTGATAATAAACATCCAAAAACGAGCACTAAACTTTCTAAATCACCTCAAATCTAGTTCCCCAGACACCCTTCATTTTAAAGCCCTCCAGACCCAAGAGCTGAACCCAGAAACGAGTCCCCTGAGTCAGATGTTACTTAAACTAAGTTCTCCTACCCAGTCGGACCCTGACCAGTCCCAGACCAACACTGATCCTCAAACACCAATCCGAGTGAACCAAATCATTAAACAATGCAAAGAAACCTACCTGGAACATTGGAACAAAATAACCAAAAGCCAAAGCAGATTAGAATGCTACTGGGCCCTAAAAAGAGAATATAAACTGGCAGACTATCTCTCGACCATCAGAGAAACAACACAGAGACAGGCCCTCACCAGATACAGACTAAGCGATCACCAACTGGCAATTGAAACAGGAAGATACACGAAATCCTGGCAACCTAAAGAAAATAGAATATGTGATCACTGTCTGGCTGGCGAGGTTGAGACAGAGGTGCACTTCCTCCTTAAATGCGAAAAATTCAACAAGACAAGAAACATATATTTTGACAAGCTCAGCCTTACAACCCCAGATTTCAAAGAATTGGATGACCTGTCAAAATTAAGAATAGTCCTGGGGGAGGGAGACAGACCATATATTGGTGCCCAATATGTAACAACATGTCAGAACCTGAGGAACAGTGAGTGACTAACGAGCACACCCATAGCATATATATTCTAAAAATGTTTAAATTAATACCGAATGTACTCAACGACTGTTTTAAATTAATACTGAATGCACCCAATGAGGGTCAACGACTGTTTAAATTAATACTGTCTGTACCCAACGACGGTCAAAAACGTTTGACACCTACAGAATGTTGGAAACCTGTACTTTTTGTTATGTAAGCTTTGGCAATATGGTTCCCTGTAAACTTTCATGCCAATAAAGCATTTGAATTTGAATTTGAATTTGAGAGACAGAGAGAGAGAGACAGAGAGAGAGAGGCACACAGAGAGAGAGAGACAGAGAGAGAGAGACAGAGATAGAGACAGAGAGAGAGACAGACAGAGAGAGAGGGACAGGGAGAGAGAGCGAGAGACAGAGAGAGAGAAAGAGAGTCAGAGAGAGAGAGAGACAGAGAGAGAGAGAGAGACAGAGAGAGAGAGAGAGAGAGACAGAGAGACAGAGGGAGAGTGACGGGAGGGAGAGAGAGATGGGAGAGAGAGAGAAACTGGGGAGAGACAGAGAGAGACTGGGGAGAGAGAGAGAGACTGGGGAGAGAGAGAGAGAGAGAGTCTGGGGAGAGAGACAGAATGTACCTTTTTGCTATGTAAGCTTTGGCAATATGGTTCTCTGTAAACTTTCATGCCAATAAAGCATTTGAATTGGAATTGGAATTGGAATTGGACAGATAGACAGAGAGAGAGAGAAAGAGAGAGAGAGAGGCAGAGAGAGAGAGAGAGACAGAGAGAGAGAGAGACAGACAGACAGAGGCAGAGACAGAGAGAGAGACAGAGAGACAGAGAGAGAGAGTCAGAGAGACAGATAGACAGAGAGAGAGAGAGACAGACAGAGAGAGAGGGAGGGGCCTGGAGAGAGCAGACACGCTGAAGATGGGCTGCTGAATTTTTTAGGGTTTTTTGTCATTTAAGTGTAGAATAAGCTACACTTCAAGTTCTAAAAGTTAAATTTAACTTTAGTCAAAGTTAGCTTAGTTTAGTTTAGTTTAAGTTTAAGTTTAATTTCGTTTAAGTACCAAAGCACCTAAGATAAAGACCGCCAAAAAGAGCGCCAAAGAGGAAAAAAACCCGGAAAAAAAAGAAAAAAAAAGGAAAAAAAGAAAAGACAGCGAGATAGAGTAAAATAAACCCGGGGAAAAACCGGAATAGTGACGCACCAAAGCAGAGCCCGTGCAGCAGCCGCAGCACGGAGCCTGAAGCCCGGGAAAGGCCCGAGGAGCCGGGCTGAGACCGAGGCCCAGAGACCACGGGGTCGGAGAGTGGGAGCAGCCCAGAGACACTGGGGAACAGCGGCTCCCAGACCCAGACCGGGAGGAGTGGCCCGAGCCAGGACAGTATAAAGAGACCGAGAGAGACAGCGAGAGAGGAACAGCCCGAGCCTGGAGAGTGGGGAAAGGGCCTGGAAGAAAGGGCCTGGAGAGCGCGAATTCAGGTAAGAGAAACAACCCGAGCCCAGGGCCTGAAACCCGGGGGAAACCGGACTGAAGCCCAGAGACCGCGGGATTGGAGGAAAACAGCCTGGTGAGTCAGAAAAACTGGGGGCCTGAGACCGACGCAACGACGTGAGGAAATCCGTCCAGGGCGCTGGATACCAACGAGTCCGGGGCACGGAGAGTGGGCGAGTCTGGGACATGGAGAGAGAGCGAGTCCGAGGCCCGGAGAGCGAGTGAGAGTCGGAAGAGGAAAACACCAGGTCCTGAAAAAAAAGTTTTACTTAATTCTACCTAAGTTTAGTTATATTTAAGTTTATTTCGAGAAAAAAAAAACAGAAAAAAAAACCCTGAAGAAAGCACAACAAACCCGCGAGAAAAAGAAAAAATAAATAAATAAATAAATAAACTCGGAGGAAAAACCAGGAGAACGAGGCCCAAAAACTGACAGAAACCCCGAGAGAAACGTTAGGGAGAGGGAAACAACCCGAGCCAGCAGCCTGAAGCCTGAGAAAACCCGAGGGCCCAGGCCTGAGACTGAGGCCCAGAGACAGATTCAGCCCGAGAGGGGAGCAGCCCGAAGGGACCGGCTCCCAAATACTGTGAGAGAGAGAGAGAGAGAAACTTTTAAGAGCAGCTATGTCTAAGATGAACCCATGAAAAATTCTCAATTTTGGACCTAAAAGTGGGATAAGGTGGAACACGACACAAAAAAAAAAGAAAAAAAGTTATCTAGCTACGAATAAAAAAACAAACAACTACAATGACACAAAGCAGGGAAGTGAAATATCCTGAGTAATGCAACAGTATAATGGCAAAGGATAAACACAAGGATATAACACTACAAAATAACCCAGAGGTCCTCTACGTTGACTATGTCACACACAAAGGGATTAGGAAGAAGAACAACCTCATATTCTACACCGACTCCGTTGCCGCATGGAAGGAGGCTTTACATAAAAACTACGCACACGTCTCCAGTGAAGGTATTAGCATGGGAGGCAGACTGAAAATATGTAAAGATGGAAATCTAGATGAAGATGACCCCCTGCTAACTATAAGCTACTACAACAAAAAAGGAAAGATCATGATGCAGGGGAATGTAGAAAAGTTGGACTCCTTTGAAAAGGAATTCCCCCAGTTGAAAACTAAGGCAGACACAAAGAGGACCAATGGACAGGAGGCAAAAGAGAGCCAAACAGAGGATGAAGAGAACCAAGCGGAGGAAGAAGAAGAGAGTCCAGCAGAGACACACACCTCCCTGACCATCTCCACCCCTCCCACACCTCTCAACGCAAACAAACTGCTGAAAGAGAGTCTGTCCAAACTAGAACTCGATTTCAATGAATACAGGGAAACACAGGCCAAGAATTTGAAGGAGGAACTCAAACAGCTGAAAACGGAAAACGAGTCCACCATCCACGAGTTGAGAAAAATCGTGGAGGAGCAAAGAAATGAGATCAAAGAACTCCGTGCTCAGCTAAACAAACCGAAGGATGCCGTAGAAAGGCAGGTAAATGAACTCAGCAGGCAACACAAACCTCTTAAGGTCCAACAACCTGCTGACACAAAAACAACACACACAGGGACACAAAACCCGTCGGATGCCCCCCCACACGAGGATGTCACACCCTCTTTACCTTGCGACCAGAACAAGAACACACCGCAGGTCCCAAACCCCGTTCCTGTCACACAGCCTACCCCAGAAAATCAGCCAACAACCAGCCCTCAGTCGAGGCCTGCCCAGACTACTGCTACCCAGTCTGAAAAGCCAGCCCCTCAGGCGGTCCTGCTGACCGAATCCAAAGGGAAGTTTTTGGACCCCCAGAGGATGTTCCCAGGTCTGCAATTCCTGAAAAAATGGTGCAGCAACACAGGCCATGCAATGAAGATCCTGAACAGAGAATCCCTTGGAAGCCCAAAGTGGCTTGTGATCCACACAGGCACAAACGACCTACGCACCCTACGGGAAGGCACTGCTAGAGCAGTGAGTAGGATGGCGGAGAAGGTCAGCATGGAATTCCCTGAGGCGCGGATTGTGATCTCCACTCTATTGCCCAGAGAGGACACCCCGGCCTATGTAATCCACAGCACCAACAGGGAGATCGACACGAGATGTACTGCGCTCCCCAACGTCCACCTGGCCCATCACCCAAACATCAACACAAGGGACCTCTATGACAGAATACATCTACTCAAACAGCGGATGTGGATCTTCACAAAAAACCTCATAAACACTGCCAAAAGACGCACCCCTCCCACCCCTTCTACCATTGGGAGCCCTAACACAAACAGGACCACCACTGTCCCCCACCCCCCTATACAAAACCAGCAACAGAACCGTGCTATTGTACCTGAACCCAGACCCCCCTCTAGACCACAGGCGACTGTAAACCAAGAACTGAGAAAGATCATGACGATGATAAGCACCCTGATGGAAAACAGGACAGGAATGCACTAAATTATTATTATTGTTATTTTATTATTATTATTACTATTATTAGGTAGCAGTATGTGCATGCCTTATGGAATTTATACTAAATCATCATTTAGCATTGTTCATCTATAGGAACTAGTGTTTTCACACCCGCCCCACTAAATAGGTCCATTTTGTTTTGTTTTTTGAACTATATAGATGCGTTCTTTCCACATAATCTGCTGGAATATCCAGGGTCTCCGCTCCTCAACTTTTGGGATGAAGAGTACAGACCCTGAAATCCTAAAATCTATAAAAGACATTGATATAATTGTGTTAACAGAAACATGGTGTCAAAAGGACGTGCCAACCCACTGCCCTCCAATGTACCATGAAATCATTGTGCCCTCAGTAAAGAACACTAAGACATGCAAGGGCAAAACCTCTGGGGGAATCTTAGTGTGGTATAAAGGAGAACTGGACAAACACATCTCACCGATAAAACAGGGGAAATCACATGTATGGCTAAAATTAGATAAAAATATAGGAATAGCTATAAAAGATGTCTATTTATGTGCGATCTACATTCCCCCAATAGAATCGCCATATTTTGAAGAGGAGTTATTTGATACTCTCCACATGGAAATCAGCCATTTCCAGGCCCAAGGAAAGGTGCTACTATGTGGGGACCTAAATGCAAGGACCGGATGTGAACCTGACTTCATAGACCCACAGGGCAACAACCATGTGTTTGGCCAGACACCTTTATATGTCACACCAGCCATCGCAAATCGGAACAACCTTGACTGTGAAATAAATAAAAGCGGAATGGAGGTAGTGCAACTCTGCCGAGCCTTAGGCCTGTACATAGTTAACGGTAGGTTCAGAGGGGACTCCTTAGGGAGACTCACATATTCCTCAACTCTTGGGTCTAGTGTGGTGGATTATACAATCACTGACCTGGACTCTTGCGATATCAACGTATTCACTGTCAGGCAGCAATCCCCCCTCTCAGACCATAACCAAATAAATGTGTACCTTAAACTTTCTGCCCAAACTACGGACACAAAAAAGGAACCCAGTAAGCTCCATAAAATAAAGCACACATACAGATGGGTCCCAGACAGTGGAGATAAATTCATCACAGCACTAAATTCACCTGATCTCACAAGTAAAATATCAAAATTTAAAGAAAATCTATTTGAGATCACCAGAGATGGTGTAAACATGGCCATAGATGATATAAATATGATCTTCCGTGAGGCAGCTGTAAAAGCCGACCTTGTGAAACAGAAGAGGAAACGTTACAAAAGACAAAAAAATGAGAAATGGTTTGATCACGAATGCAAAAAAGCCAGCAAAGACCTGAGAAAAATATCAAACCAAAAGCATCGCCAACCAAACAATCCAAACCTACGTATTAGCTACAATGAGACCCTCAAAAGATATAAACACACCATTAGGAACAAAACACAAAATTATACCCACAAAAGACTCGAAGAAATTGAAACTCTCTTAATCAAAATCAATTCTGGGATATGTGGAATAACCTGAGTACAACACAATTGCAAACATTACCAATCCAAGATGGCGACATCTGGAGAACACATTTTGAAAACCTCTACAAAGACATCCCAATCAACGAAACAAACCCAAGTCAACATCATGTCACAGAAAAACTCCACACATTAGAAGCAACAATTAAAGACAACCAAAACCCTCTAGACTCCCCATCACTTGGAAAGAACTGGCCACAAAAACAAAATCTCTCCACCTAAAGAAAGCCTGTGGTCCAGACAACATCAAAAATGAAATGCTCAAGTTCAGCAATATGGAGATGCAGGGTGCTTTACTCAAGTTATTCAACATCATATTACGTTCAGGCTGTTTTCCAGATATCTGGTGCCAAGGACTCATCTCTCCCATATGTAAAAGGGAAACAAATCAGACCCAAATAACTACCGTGGCATCTGTGTCAGCAGTTGTCTAGGGAAGTTATTCTGCAGTATTCTAAATAGTAGATTACTGGATTTTCTTAACAAACATAATATCCTTAGAAAAAATCAAATAGGCTTTCTTCCAAAACACCGCACCACCGACCATATCTATACCCTTCACACTCTCATTGAAAAACATATACACCAAACAAAAAATGGGAAGATATTTGCTTGTTTCATTGACTTCAAGAAAGCTTTTGACTCTATCTGGCACGAAGGGCTCTATTACAAACTTCTTCAGTGTGGAATAGGGGGCAAAGTCTATGACCTTATTAAATCGATGTATCTGAAAAATAAATGCGGTGTCAATAATGGAGACAAATGCACCGGTTTCTTCACCCAGAGAAGAGGCGTCCGGCAGGGCTGCAATTTGAGCCCGACCCTGTTCAACATATACATAAATGAGTTAGCAGACATGCTGGAGCAAAGCGAGTCACCGGGTCTCTGTCTCCCAGATAGGGAAGTGAAATCCCTGTTCTATGTGGACGACCTGGTTCTGCTGTCTCCCACAGAACAAGGATTACAGCAACAATTAGACCTATTCGACAAATACTGCAAAAATTGTGCCCTGACTGTAAATCTAAAGAAAACCAACATCATGATTTTTCAAAAAAGGCGCAGATGTCAGGAAAACAAATACCAGTTTACTCTCAGTGATACCATCATAGGACACACTATGAGCTACACTTACCTTTGTCTAACCATCACGGCATCAGGGAGCTTCAGCATAGCAGTGAATGCACTAAAAGAAAAAGCCCGAAGAGCCATATATGCAATAAAATGAAAATTCTACAACATCCAAATTCCAATCTAAATCTGGCTCAAAATATTTGACAGCATAATCCTGCCCATTGCGCTGAA
>NW_028225180.1:42194816-42199816 GCF_052327205.1 Somniosus microcephalus | reverse complement strand
TTTCATTGACTTCAAGAAAGCTTTTGACTCTATCTGACACGAAGGGCTCTATTATAAACTTCTTCAGTGTGGAATAGGGGGTAAAGTCTATGACCTTATTAAATCGATGTATCTGAAAAATAAATGTGGTGTCAAAATTGGAGACAAACGCACCGGTTTCTTCACCCAGAGAAGAGGCATCCGGCAGGGCTGCAATTTGACCCCGACCCTGTTCAACATATACATAAATGAGTTAGCAGACATGCTGGAGCAAAGCGAGTCACCGGGTCTCTGTCTCCTAGATAGGGAAGTGAAATCCCTGTTCTATGCGGACGACCTGGTTCTGCTGTCACCCACAGAACAAAGATTACAGCAACAATTAGACCTACTCGACAAATACTGCAAAAATTGGGACCTCATGACAGTAAATCTGAAGAAAACCAACATCATGATTTTTCAAAAAAGGCCCAGATGTCAGGAAAACAAATGCCAGTTTACTCTCAGTGATACCATCATAGGACACACTATGAGCTACACTTACCTTCGTCTAACCATCACAGCATCAGGGAGCTTCAGCATAGCAGTGAATGCACTAAATGAAAAAGCCCGAAAAGCTCTATATGCAATAAAAAGAAAATTCTACAACATCCAAATTCCAATCAAAATCTGGCTCAAAATATTTGACAGCATAATCCTGCCCATTGCGCTGTACGGTTGTGAAGCATGGGGCCCACTCAATCACCATAGCTACAATAAATGGGAAGTACACACAATAGAAGCCCACATGCAGAATTTTGCCGAAGCATTCTTCGCACCCAAAGGAAAACACTAACAAATGCATGTTGAGCCGAACTAGGCAGATACCCACTGATAATAAACATCCAAAAACGAGCACTAAACTTTCTAAATCACCTCAATTCTAGTTCCCCAGACACCATTCAATTTAAAGCCCTCCAGACCCAAGAGCTGAACCCAGAAATGAGTCCCCTGAGTCAGCTGCTACTGAAACTTAATGCTGCTACTCAGCCGGACTCTGACCAGTCCCAGACCAACACTGCCCTCCAAACACAAATCCGAGTGAACCAAATCATTAAACAATGCAAAGAAACCTACCTGGAACATTGGAACAAAAAAACCAAAAGCCAAAGCAGATTAGAATGTTACCGGGCCATAAAAAGAGAATATTAATCTGGAAGACTATCTCTCGAACATCAGAGACACAAAACAGAGACAGGCCCTCAGCAGGTACAGACAAAGCGACTGCCAACTGGCAATTGGAAAAGGAAGACACAAGAAATCCTGGCAGCCTAGAGAGAATAGAATATGTGATCAATGTCTGGCCGGCGAGGTAGAGACAGAGATGCACTTCCTCCTAAAATGCGAAAAATTCAACAAAACAAGAAACATATATTTTGACAAGCTCAGCAAAACAACACCAGATTTCAAAGAATTGGATGACCTGTCAAAATTAAGATTAGCCCTGGGAGAAGGAAACAGACCATACCTTGGTGCCCAATATGTAACAACATGTCACAACCTGAGGAACAGTGAGGGACTAACGAGCACACCCATAGCATATATAAACATTAAGAATGTTTAAATCAATACCGAATGTACCCAAGGACTGTTTAAAAATTAATACTGAATGTACCCAACGAGGGTCAACGACTGTTTAAATTAATATTGTCTGTACCCAACGAAGGTCAAATTAGTTTGACACCTACAGAAAGTTGGAAAACTGTACTTTTTGTTATGTAAGCTTTGGCAATATGGTTCCCTGTAAACTTTCATGCCAATAAAGCATTTGAATTGAATTGAGAGAGACACAGAGAGAGAAAGACAGAGAGAGAGAGACAGAGATAGAGAGAGAGAGAGAGAGAGAGAGACAGAGACAGAGACAGAGACAGAGACAGAGACAGAGAGAGAGAGAGACACAGACAGCGACAGAGAGAGAGGCAGAGAGAGAGAGTGCGAGACAGAGAGAGAGACAGAGAGAGAGAGAGACAGGGAGACAGAGAGAGAGAGAGACAGAGAGACAGACAGAGAGACAGAGAGAGAGACAGAGACAGAGAGAGAGAGAGAGAGAATGAGACAGAGAGAGAGAGACAGAGAGAGAGAGAGATAGAGAGAGAGAGACAGAGAGACAGAGAGCAAGAGACTGAGAGAGAGACAGAGAGACAGAGAGACAGAGAGGGACAGAGAGAGACGGACAGAGAGATAGTTAGAGAGAGAGACAGAGAGAGAGACAGAGAGCGAGACAGACAGAGAGAGAGCGAGACAGAGAGACAGAGAGAGACAGACAGAGAGAGAGAGACAGAGAGACAGACAAAGAGACAGACAGAGAGACAGAGAGAGAGAGAGAGAGAGACAGAGAGAGAGAGAGAGAGAGAGGCAGGCAGAGAGACAGACAGACAGACTGACAGAGAGAGAGACAGAGAGAGGGAGAGAGAGGCAGAGACAGAGAGAGAGAGAGACAGAGAGAGAGACAGAGAGAGAGAGAGAGACAGGGAGACAGAGTGAGAGAGTGAGAGTGAGACAGCAAGAGAGAGAGAGAGAGAGAGAGAATGAGACAGAGAGAGAGACAGAGAGAGAGAGACAAAGAGACAGAGAGACAGAGACAGACAGACAGAGAGAGAGACATAGAGACAGGCAAAGAGACAGACAGACAGAGAGACAGAGAGAGAGACAGAGAGAGGGAGAGAGAGACAGAGAGAGAGAGAGAAAGACAGAGAGAGAGAGAGAGAGTCAGAGAGACAGAGAGAGAGAGAGACAGATCGAGAGAGAGACAGAGAGACAGAGAGAGAGAGAGCGAGAGATAGACAGAGAGAGAGAGAGAGTCAGAGAGACAGAGAGAGAGAGTGACAGAGAGAGAGAGAAACAGAGAGACAGAGTGAGAGAGAGAGAGAGACAGAGAGAGAGAGAGACAGAGAGAGAGAGAGAGTGAGGCAGAGAGAGAACTGGCGAAGAACCAGACTTCACCAATAATCAGGGAAACAATTACATATTCGGGAATAACCACTTTGATATCCCTTCCCTCCCATACAGGCATAACTGCGACAAGCAGACAAATACCAACGGAAAACAGCTCCTACCGCTCTGTCGAATCCTGGGTCTGTACACTGTCAATGGTAGGTTCATAGGAGACCTCCTAGGAAGATCGACCTATTGCTCATCTCTGGGCCGCAGCACCGTAGACTATATGATTAGAGATTTGGACCCATCCTCTTTCAGAGCAATCACAGTCAATCCACAAACAACACTGTCAGATCACAGTCAAATTACTATGTATCTTAAAAAGACAGAAACAAACAACATAGAAACACAACCAAGTAAACTGTACAACACCAAAAAATCGTACAGATGGGCCAAAAACGACACGGAAAAATACCAGAAAGCAATTAGCAATGAATCAACTCAAGCTCTCTTGGACACCTTTCTGGATAACATATACATTCACAATAAACAAGGCGTATACCGGGCAGTGAATAACCTAAACAATGTTTTTGATAATTTGGCAACAAAGTCAAACTTGAAAGCTCGCAAGAACAAACCCAAAACAAAAAACTATGTAAAATGGTTTGACCCAGATTGCCATAACATGGGAAAAAACTTAGAAAAATATCAAACCAAAAACAAAAACATCCAGAAAACGAGGAATTACGCCTTACTTATTGCCAGACACTAACACAATACAGAAACACACTCAGAACCAAAAAAGAGCAATATATTAAGAACACACTCAGCTCCATTGAGGAATCCATTGATTCCAATTGTTTCTGGGACAACTGGAATACACTACACAAAAAACAACACGACGAATTGGCCATTCAAAATGGGGACACATGGGAAAACCACTTTGAAAAATTATACCAGAAAAACACACTAAGGCTAGAGCAACACCAAATATGCAAAAAACTGGAAAAGCTCGAAATGGCCATAAAAGATAACCAAAACCCGCTAGACTCCATAATAACAGAAAAATTACTTTTTGAAAAACTCAAGGACCTGCGACCAGGAAAAGCTTGTGGGACAGACAGCATACTAAACGAGATGATTAAACACACAGACGATAAAATGAAACTGGCTTTCCTAAAACTATTCAACTTGGTTCTGAGTGTCAGTTTTTTCCCTGATATCTGGAACAAAGGACTCATAACGCCCATATACAAAAGTGGGGACAAAGTCGACCCAAATAACTATCGAGGCATCTGTGTAAGCAGTAACCTGGGGAAGGTATTCTGTAGCATCATAAACAAAAGACTTATAAACTTCCTTGAGGAGCACAATGTCTTGAATAAAAGCCAAATTGGATTCCTGCCAAACTATAGAACATCAGATCATATCTTCACCCTACAGACCCTAATTGACAAACACGTTCACCATAACAAAAGCAAAATCTACGCATGCTTTATAGATTTCCAGAAGACTTTCGAATCCATCTGGCATGGCGGTTTATTCCTGAAACTTATCGAAAGCGGGGTAGGGGGAAAAACATATGATGTAATTAAATCAATGTATACAAACAACAAATGTGCAGTTAAAATTGGAGACAAACAAACAAAATACTTCCCACAGGGGCAGGGGGTGAAGCAGGGCTCGCCAATCTCACCGACACTCTTTAATATTTACATAAATGAAATGGCAAATCTTCTTGAACAATCTACAGCACCCGGCCTCACCCTATATCAATCCAAGGTTAAATTCCTCCTCTATGCAGACGACCTGTTTCTGCTGTCACCGACTAAGGAGGGTCTACAGCAGAACCTGGATCTGCTGGAATCGTACTGCCAGACTTGGGCCCTGACAATAAATCCCCAAAAAACCAAAGTCCTTGTGTTCCAGCAAAGATCCAGACATCAGGGACCCAAAATAATTTTCACATTAGGAACAACCAAAATTGAACAAACCACTAACTACACATACTTGGGCTTAAAATCAGTTAAAATCAATCCAAATAGAAATCCCAATTAGCATTTGGCTCAAAATTTTCAAATCTGCTATTGAACCAATTGCACTCTATG
>NW_028225180.1:42112316-42192316 GCF_052327205.1 Somniosus microcephalus | reverse complement strand
AGAGACCGAGTGAGAGAGTCGGAAGAGGAAAACACCGGGTCCTGAAAAAAAGTTTTACTTAATTCTACCTAAGTTTAATTTTATTTAAGTTTAGTTCGAAAAAAAACCTTGAAAGAAGCACAACAAACCCGCGACAAAAAAATAAATAAATAAATAAATAAAATAAACTCGGGGGAAAAACCAGGAGAGCGAGGCCCAAAAACTGAGAGAAACCCCGAGAGAAACGGTAGGGAGAGGGAAACAACCCGAGCCAGGAACCTGAAACCTGAGAAAACCCGAGGGCCCAGGCCTGAGACTGAAGACCAGAGACAGATTCAGCCCGAGAGGGGAGCAGCCCGAAGGCATCGGCTCCCAAATACTGTGAGAGAGAGAGAGAGAAACTTTTAAGAGCAGCTATATCTAAGATGAACCCCTGAAAAACTCTCAATTTTGGACCTAAAAGTGGGATAAGGTGGAACACGACACAAAAAAAAAAGAGAAAAAAAACTTATCTAGCTACGAAAAAAAAAACAAACATCTACAATGACACAAAGCAGGGAAGTGAAATATCCTGAGAAATTCAACAGTTTAAAAGCAAAGGATAAACACAAGGATATAGCACTACAAAATAACCCAGAGGTCCTCTACGTTGACTATGTCACACACAAAGGGATTAGGAAGAAGAACAACCTCATATTCTACACCGACTCCGTTCCCTCATGGAAGGAGCCTTTACAAAAAAAACTACGCACACGTCTCCAGTGAAGGTATTAGCATGGGAGGCAGACTGAAAATATGTAAAGATGGAAATCTAGATAAAGATGACCCCCTGCTAACTATAAGCTACTACAACAAAAAAGGAAAGATCATGATACAGGGGAATGTAAAAAATTTGGACTCCTTTGAAAAGGAATTCCCCCAGTTGAAAACTAAGGCAGACACAAAGAGGACCAATGGACAGGAGGCAAAAGAGAGCCAAACAGAGGATGAAGAGAACCAAGCGGAGGAAGAAGAAGAGAGTCCAGCAGAGACACACACCTCCCTGACCATCTCCACCCCTCCCACACCTCTCAACGCAAACAAACTGCTGAAAGAGAGTCTGTCCAAACTAGAACTCGATTTCAATGAATACAGGGAAACACAGGCCAAGAATTTGAAGGAGGAACTCAAACAGCTGAAAACGGAAAACGAGTCCACCATCCACGAGTTGAGAAAGATCGTGGAGGAGCAAAGAAATGAGATCAAAGAACTCCGTACTCAGCTAAACAAAACGAAGGAGGCCGTAGAAAGGCAGGAAAATGAACTCAGCAGGCAACACAAACCTCTTAAGGTCCAACAACCTGCTGACACAAAAACAACACACACAGGGGCAGAGAACCCGTCGGATGCCCCCCCACACGAGGATGTCACACCCTCTTTACCTTGCGACCAGAACAGGAACACACCGCAGGTCCCAAACCCCGCTCCTGTCAAACAGCCTACCCCAGAAACTCAGCCAACAACCAGCCCTCAGTCGACTCCTCCCCAGACTACTGCTACCCAGTCTGAAAAGCCAGCCCCTCAGGCGGTCCTGCAGACCGACTCCAACGGGAAGTTTTTGGACCCCCAGAGGATGTTCCCAGGTCTGCAAGTCCTGAAAAAATGTTGCAGCAACACAGGCCATGCAATGAAGATCCTGAACAGAGAATCCCTTGGAAGCCCAAAATGGCTTGTGATCCGCACAGGCACAAACGACTTACGCACACGACGGGAAGGCACTGCTAGAACAGTGAGCAGGATGGCGGAGAAGGCCAGCATGGAATTCCCCGAGGCACGGATTGTGATCTCCATTCTACTGCCCAGAGAGGACACCCCAGCCTATGTAATCCACAGCACCAACAGGGAGATCGACACGAGATGTACTGCCCTCCCCAACGTCCACCTGGCCCATCACCCAAACATCAACACAAGGGACCTCTATGACGGAATACATCTACTCAAACAGCGGATGTGGATCTTCGCAAAGAACCTCATAAACACTGCCAAAAGACGCACCCCTCCCACCCCCTCTACCATTGGGAGCCCTAACCCAAACAGGACCACCACTGTCCCCCACCCCCTATACAAAACCAGCAACAGAACCGTGCTATTGTACCTTACCCCAGAACCCCCTCTAGACCACAGACTGTAGACCAAAACTGAGAAAGATCATGATGATGATAAGCACCCTGATGGAAAGTCGGAGAAGAATGTACTAAATTATTATTATTGTTATTTTATTATTACTACTATTAGATAGCAGTATGTGCATGCCTTATGGAATTTATACTAAATCATCATTTAGCATTATATAAACTAGTATTTTCACACCCGTCCCACAAAATAGGTCCATTTTATTTCGTTTTTTTGAACTATATAGATGTGTTCTTTCCACATAAGCTGCTGGAATATCCAGGGTCTCCACTCCTCAACTTTTGGGATGAAGAATAGAGACCCTGAATTCCTAAAATCTATAAAAGACATTGATATAATTGTGTTAACAGAAACATGGTGTCAAAAGGACGTGCCCACCCACTGTCCTCCAATGTACCATGAAATCATTGTGCCCTCAGTAAAGAACACTAAGACACGCAAGGGCAGAACCTCCGGGGGAATCTTAGTGTGGTATAAAGGAGAACTGGACAAACACATCTCACCGATAAAACAGGGGAAATCACATGTATGGCTAAAATTAGATAAAAATATAGGAATAGCAAAAAAAGATGTCTACTTATGAGCGATCTACATACCCCCAATAGAATCGCCATATTTTGAAGAGGAGTTATTTGATACTCTCCACATGGAAATCAGCCATTTCCAGGACCAAGGAAAGGTGCTACTATGTGGGGACCTAAATGCAAGGACCGGATGTGAGCCTGACTTCATAGACCCACAGGACAACAACCATGTGTTTGGCCAGACCCCTTTATATGTCACACCAGCCATCGCAAATCGGAACAACCTTGACTGTGAATTAAATAAAAGCAGTAGGGAGGTAGTGCAACTCTGCCGAGCCTTAGGCCTGTACATAGTTAACGGTAGGTTCAGAGGGAACTCCTTCGGGAGACTCACATATTCCTCAACTCTTGGGTCTAGTGTGGTGGATTACATAATCACTGACCTGGATGCCTGCGATATCAACGCATTCACTGTCAGGCAGCAATCCCCCCTCTCAGACCATAACCAAATAAATGTGTACCTTAAACTTTCTGCCCAAACTACAGACACAAAAAAGGAACCCAGTAAGCTCCATAAACTAAACCAGACATACAAATGGGCCCCAGACAGTGAAGATAAATTCATCACAGCACTAAATTCACCTGATCTCACAAGTAAAATATCAAAATTTAAAGAAAATCTATATGAGATCACCAGAGATGGTGTAAACATGGCCATAGATGATATAAATATGATCTTCCATGAGGCAGCTGTAAAAGCCGACCTTGTGATACAGAAGAGGAAACGTTGCAAAAGACAAAAAAATGAGAAATGGTTTGATCACGAATGCAAAAATGCCAGAAAAGACCTGAGAAAAATATCAAACCAAAAGCATCGCCAAACAAACAATCCAGACCGACGTATTAGATACAATGAGACCCTCAAAATATATAAACACACCATTAGGAACAAAACACAAAATTATACCCACAAAAGACTCGAAGAAATTGAAAACTCCATTAATCAAAATCAATTCTGGGATATGTGGAATAACCTGAGTACAACACAATTGGAAGCATTGCCAATCCAAGATGGCGACATCTGGAGAACACATTTTGAAAACCTCTACAAAGACATCCCAATAAACGAAACAAACCCAAGACAACATCATGTCACAGAAAAACTCCACACATTAGAAGCAACAATTAAAGACAACCAAAACCCTCTAGACTCCCCAATCACTTGGAAAGAATTGGCCACAAAAACAAAATCTCTCCACCTAAAGAAAGCCTGTGGTCCAGACAACATCAAAAATGAAATGCTCAAGTTCAGCACTATGGAGATGCAGGGTGCTGTACTCTATTTATTCAACATCATATTACGCTCAGGCTGTTTTCCCGATATCTGGTGCCAAGGACTCATCTCCCCCATATATAAAAGTGGAAACAAATCAGACCCAAATAACTACCGTGGCATCTGTGTCAACAGTTGTCTAGGGAAGTTATTCTGCAGTATTCTAAATAGTAGATTGCTGGATTTTCTTAACAAACATAATATCCTTAGAAAAAATCAAATAGGCTTTCTTCCAAAACACCGCACCACTGACCATATCTATACCCTTCACACTCTCATTGAAAAACATATACACCAAACAAAAAATGGGAAAATATTCGCTTGTTTCATTGACTTCAAGAAAGCTTTTGACTCTATCTGGCACGAAGGGCTCTGTTACAAACTTCTTCAGTGTGGAATAGGGGGCAAAGTCTAAGACCTTATTAAATCGATGTATCTGAAAAATAATGCGGTGTCAAAATTGGAGACAAACGCACCGGTTTCTTCACCCAGAGAAGAGGCGTCCGGCAGGGCTGCAATTTGAGCCCGACCCTGTTCAACATATACATAAATGAGTTAGCAGACATGCTGGAGCAAAGTGAGTCACCGGGTCTCTGTCTCCTAGATGGGCAAGTGAAATCCCTGTTCTATGCGGACGACCTGGTTCTGCTGTCACCCACAGAACAAGGATTACAGCAACAATTAGAACTACTCGACAAATGCTGCCAAAATTGGGCCCTGACAGTAAATCTAAAGAAAACCAACATCATGATTTATCAAAAAAGGCCCAGATGTTATGAAAACAAATATCAGTTTACTCTCAGTGATACCATCATAGGACACACTATGAGCTAATCTTACCTTGGTCTAACCATCACAGCATCAGGGAGCTTCAGCATAGCAGTGAATGCACTAAAAGAAAAAGCCCGAAGAGCCCTATATGCAATAAAAAGAAAATTCTACAACATCCAAATTCCAATCAAAATCTGGCTCAAAATATTTGACAGCATAATCCTGCCCATTGCACTGTACGGTAGTGAAGTATGGGGCCCACTCAATCACCATAGCTACACTAAATGGGAAAAACACACAATAGAAGCCCTACATGCAGAATTTTGCCGAAGCATTCTTCGCACCCAAAGGAAAACACCAACAAATGCATGTAGAGCCGAACTAGGCAGCTACCCACTGATAATAAACATCCAAAAACGAGCACTAAACTTTCTAAATCACCTCAAAACTAATTCCCCAGACACCCTTCATTTTAAAGCGCTCCAGACCCAAGAGCTGAACCCAGAAATGAGTCCCCTGAGTCAGCTGTTACTGAAACTAAGTACTCCTCCTACAGTGAGGTACTAACGAGCAGACCCATAGCATATGTACTCTAAAAATGTTTAAATCAATACCGAATGTACCCAACAACTGTTTAATTTAATACTGAATGTACCCAACGAGGGTCAACGACTGTTTAAATTAATACTGTCTGTACCCAACGAAGTTCAAAATTGTTTGACACCTACAGAATGTTGGAAACCTATACTTTTTGTTATGTAAGCTTTGGCAATATGGTTCCCTGTAAACTTTCATGCCGATAAAGCATTTGAATTTGAATTTGAATTTGAATTTGATTTGATTTTGAGAGAGAGAGAGAGACAGAGAGAGAGAGAGAGAGACAGACAGAGAGAGAGACAGACAGACAGAGAGAGAGACAGACAGACAGAGAGAGAGACAGACAGACAGAGAGAGAGACAGAGGGAGAGACAGAGAGAGAGAGAGACAGAGAGAGACAGAGAGAGAGAGACAGAGAGAAAGAGACAGAGGGAGAGAGACAGAGAAAGGGAGAGACAGAGAGAGAGAGACAGATAGAGGAGAGGAAGAGGCCCGGCCCGAGTCACCCCAGCTGAGTAGGCTGGGCAAAGTGAAAGCATTGATTTCTTTAAAACAGCACAAAAACTGCTCTGACATCATAGCAGCTCTTCGACATCATAGTCACTCAATGCTAATGTGCGGAATTTTTGAAAGTCTCTTGGATACCGTCGGCACAATTTCTGGCTCACCAGAACCAAATATGCTTATGACCGTTCCGGAATGGTAAGCTTTCTTTTGATGTAACACACGTGTAGGTATGCTCTATAAATTTTGAGTGTATAGAGGACGGACGGACAGACAGACAGACAGATGAGCAATTTTATATATATATACTAGTTGGGGGTGCTCGGCGGTGACGAGGCTTTTCTGAGGTCATGTTGTTGTTGGCGGGGGGGGAAGGGAGGGTGAAGGGGGCGGGTAAAAGGGGGGGGAAGGCAAGGAGAGGGGGTCTGGGGGAAGGGTGTGTGGGGGGATGGGAGGGCGAGGGGAAGTGGGCCGAGGGGAAGGGGTGTGGGGGAAGGGGTGTGAGCGGAAGGGGGAGCGAGTGGAAGGGGGGTCGGGGGAAGGGGGCATGGGAGGGGGAGTGGGGGAAGGGGAGGTGGGGGAAGGGGGTCTGTGGGAATGGGGGGCGGGGGGAAGGGGGATGGGGCAGGTGAGTGGGGGTTGGGGGGAAGGGGAAGTGTGTTGCAAAGGGGAAGGGGTGGAAGGGGTAGGTGGAAGGGGGCAAGGGAAGGGGGGCGGGTGAGGGGAATGGAGTTGAGGGGAAGGGGTGTTGAGGGGGGGTTGGGGGAAGGGGAAGGGGGAAGGGGGAGGATGGTGGGGGGAAGGGGAAGGTGGAAGGGGGTTGAGGGGGTGGAAAGGGAGGGGAGAGGAAGGGGGAAAGGGCTGTGGGGGAAGGAGGGGGGAAGGAGGGGGGGAAGCCAGCAGACCCGTTCCCCTCTGCCAGTGTTGGTCCCTGGTTGGGCCAGAAGCCTGGGACTGGAGTTGCGCTGCTGGCCGTTGGACAAGGTTAGGCCTCGGCCTCGGGCCCCTGCACTGACATGGCCCAGCCTACCTTTTAATACCTTGAAACATGAAACTTAAAGTACTTATAAAATATTTTTGGTAAATCCTTCGATAACATACACTTTACAACCTCACCAATCTTTTTATTAAAGAAGTGGTCCTCACCTGTCAGTGTGTTGTATCTCAAACAATGGCCGCCGCTTGCTTTTCAGTTGGCAAGTTTAGGCCCCGCCCACACAGTTGATTGTCTGTCCCGGTCACCAGGACCCGATTGGGAGCACTGAAGCCCCACCCACTCTATGTTCCTGTACTAAGATGGCCACGCATGCACTCTGTTACACACTGAATCAAAATGGCATCGAACTGAAACTTTTTGCCCTGCTTGACAAAGGTGGCTGCCGTTAACCTGGGGCTGTCAGCAGAAGAAATTCCCTCAGCTGCACACACAGGATCTTCAGATTATTATTCGAGGCTTGCGACCTACCCCAGTTGCTTATGAAGCCTCCCCACCTACCGACCCCGGGATTGGAGCTGAGGCAGCACAACCCCTCCCCTCTGCCATTGTTGGTCCCTGTCTAGGCCGGGAGCCTGGGACTGGAGTTGCACTGCTGGCAGTTGTAGAAGCCTAGGCCCCGGGCCTGGATAAACGGTGAAAGGTAGGGAAATTATAGATGTTAGAGAAAAGATTTACAAATTAATTAACTTTTTTTTAAAACAAATTGTGTTTTAAAAGCAACTTTTTTTTTGCTGGAAATTTAGATTGGAAAAGAAACACGCAGAAAGTGGGAAAAAGAAATGAACAGTTTGGAATGAAGCTGGCGGCCACTCACCTCGGTTCAGAACGTTAAGTCCCGCCCACACACGCCGTCATGTCACCGCAGCGTAGGATTGGTCAATCGTCCTGTCACTCGAATCTAGGAGGGCCTGCCCGTACGTGCGATGAACCCGCCCCCACGACACAGTGATTGGTCGACTGTCGGGTCACTCGACCATACGATTGGTCGACCTCGACGTCACTCGATGCTTTTGGATAATGCGGGCACAGTTTTTGTATTGCCAAAACGTAAATACGCTTATGACCGTTCCGGAATCGTAAGCTTTCTTTTGATGTAACGCACATGAAGGTACGCTCTATAACTTTAGAGTGTATAGACAGACAGACAGACAGACCCTTTTACATATATAGAAGAAGATAGATAGATAGATAGATAGATAGAAGATAGAAGATAGATAGAAGATAGAAGATAGATGTGTAATATTCTGTGTTCTTACCTGTGTCCATTCTCATTCTTGAAGATGTTGGAACTTCTCCCCTGGTTGGACCTTCAGCCATGGTGGTGACAGGTGTTCCTAGATTCTGATGCTCTGTAATAAATATAATATTAATGGGAGGGTTAGATGGAAATATTAAAATGAGAAGGAGAGCGTTGCCTTGTTAAACATGATATCAAGTCCCTCCTCCCCCATCAGTACACCAGCTGTTAGCTCCAGGATCGAGCATTTCCCGAGTGTTATGATCAACTCTCCACAGACAGCTGCCCAGCGAAATCCAGTGAATACCACTGATCTCCACAACCCAGTTCCAGACGGGCTCCCGTCAGCCGAGACTCCGCACTGGGAGCGCCCTGTGAGATTATTCTGCAGGGAAATATGGAGCGGGGCGATTATTGATGGATTAAATGATCCTTCTCTCGGTTTTACACAGTCTGGCGCTATTGTATTCTTTATTCGCATATTTGTATTTAATAATTTTGATTCGAGTTTTGATATTAAATTCTGGTACTTTATGAATATGATGATTCCTATCCACACACAATATGTAGCTGGGTGTGATCCTCTGGTCTCGATGGGCAGTGACATTGTCCGTGTGTTCATGGAGATGTGTCCTGGTTGGTGTTTCTATTTGAATATATTGACCACATCTCACGGTGTCAGAACCTAACTAATGAGCACTGTAGGTGAGATTATTTACCGCTGTTTCACTAATAATAATATTGAATGATACGAATCACGTAACTTTAAATAGTGAGGTGATGGACAGCATTGATTTGTGGAACATTTTCACAGATTTTATCAACCTCATGAATGGCCATAAATATACAAGTGGTAGATTTGCCTGCTGTTTTGGGGATTATTCTCCACTTGTGCGCGTGTCTCGCTGTGTGGGCCCTCGAACGTGCGTCCAATCAAACTGTCAGTCAGCGTTCATTCCTTTCCCCACTGGGGAAATGTAAAAGTGATTCAGTCTCGGATCAGTAATTTCTGCAAGCTATTGTTGAAGTTTTTCTCCGGCATTAAATTATAAAAAAGTTTGAGATCTTGTAAGATTCAGTTATCTGCTGTGTCACTCACGCTGACACTGGTATAATAAACACACAACAACAACTTGCATTTCCATCGAAACACATCGCAAGGTGCTTCACAGAAGTCAAGTACGACAAAAGATGTTGTTTGTCAAAGATGACAACTCCCGCACTTCTGCCCTCACCCCTGCCCCTCCCTCCCTGAACCACGAAAGGGTTCCCCTTGTCCTCACCTTTCAGCACACCAGCCTCCACATTCAACGGATCATCCTCCGGCATTTCCGCTACCTCCAAAATGATCCCACCATCAAACGTATCTTCCCCTCCCCTCCCCTTTTAGCATTCCGCAGGGACCTCTCCCTCCGAGACACATTAGTCCACTCCACTATCACCCCAAACAGTCCTTCCCCTTCGCCTGGCACCTTCCCGTGCAAGTGGAGGAGATGTAACACCTGCCCCTATACCTCCCCCCTTCCCACTGTCCAGGGCCCCAAACACCCCTTCCAGGTGAAACAGTGATTTACTTGTACATCTCGCAATCCAGCATACTGTATTCGCTGCTCACGATGCGGTCTACTCTACATTGGGGAGACCAAATGTAGATTGTGTGACTGCTTTGCGGAACACCTCTGTTCAGTCCGTAAGGGTGACCCCGAGCATCCGATCACCTGTCATATTAATTCACCGCTCCATTCCCACTCGACCTCACCGTCCTTGGCCTCTTGTATTGTTCCATGGAAGCTCAACGTAAACTCGAGGAACAGCACCTCATCTTGCGATTAAGCACTCTGCAGCCTTCCGGACTCAATATCGAGTTCAACAATTTCAGATCATAACCGAGGGCCCATTTCATTTTTTCTTGCAATTTTTCCACTCCTTTCCCTCCCCGCTTTCCTTTTGTTTCTCTTTCACACCTGGCAGCTATCTCTTGCCCTGCCAGTACACTTTACACCTAATCTCAGCATATTACCATCTCGTCTAGCTTCTAATACCTTATATTGTCTCTTTTACTTCTTTTGTTTCTTTTATTCTTTTGTCCGATCGCAGCCCAGCCTCCGATATATCTTCTTTTCTTTCCAGTTTTGAAGAAGTGTTCGACCCGAAACGTCAACTCAAATTTTTCTCCACGGATGTTGCCTGACCTGCTGAGTTTTTCCAGCATTTTCTGTTGTTATTACGACAAAAGATGGGCTCAGACTAAAGGAGGTTGAAGAAGGCGTGGTCAGATTGTTGGTCACAGCAGTGAGTGTTGGAGGGTTCTAAAGGAGTAGGAAGCTGGAGAGGTTTAGGTAGGGAATTGGTGAGCATTGGCCCGGGACAGCCGAAGGCACAGCCGACATAGATTGGGGGAGGAGAAGGTGAAATGTCACAAGAGGCCAGAGTCACAGGAATAGAGAGATCTTGCTGGTGGGTATTGTGTGCTTGGAGTAGTTTAGAAACAGGAAGGGATTGAAACAACAATGGGACTTTTAAATTGGAGATGCTCGGGGAACCGGGAGACAATGTAGGTTCTCAAGCATAGGGATGATGAGTGAGCAGGGCTTTGAAGCTACATACACCACTGGGCCTGGCCCGCTACCCGCTGACACCACCTTGCGCCCCGCCGATCAGCCCCACCTTGCACCTGCCGACACAGCCCCCCATTGCACCCTGCCAACACAGCCACCGCGCCCCACCGGCCCAGCTCTGGCACACCCATCGGCCCAGCTCTGGCACCCCCGCTGACCCAGCCCCACGCCTTCGCTGACCCAGCCACACACCTGAATCACACTTTGGAAATCATCTCCCGAAAATGAACCCCATCATGTTTAACAGTTGATCAGAGTTAAACAATTTCATGGCAGGTGACGGGAAAAGCACGAGGCAGCAATTGCCATTGGCGAAATTCGCGGATGAGCATTTCGCACATTCAGATCACCTTGCTCTGCAATTTTCTTATTTGAAGGGAATAAACCTTGAGCTAAAATGGCACCGAGAGGCATCCCATAGTAACGTGCGATGTGTTTATCCTCCAACTTCATTATCAGCAATTTCTGGGCTACAGCTTCCTGCTGCTTGTGTTTTACTGAAGCCAACCAAACTCACTCTGTTTCTGCCACGTACCCGATGTTTTAATCCACTGAGTTCTTCCTCTTAGATTAACCCCACCATGACAGTGGCCAACCCGTCTTCATCGCCTGTTCCAGTCTGTCCCGGGAGAATTTCACCATTTTGTAGAGCTGGTCATCATCACACCTTCGGAGTATATCAATGATTGCAGCATTCGGAGCTGTGGATAGAATTGTAAATAGTCGTGGACGGTTCAATTCATCAATTGATACTGAATGGTCACTGATTTTGAGGAAAGATTAAAGCAAAAATAGGCTCAGTACAGTCAGGGCATGGTGTTGGTGAAACGGAAAACATTGTTAATGTCCTCAGTGAGTTTTTTTAAATCAATGTTAGACATGAGGGTAATTTTCGAAAGAAAGAATTGCAATTCTATCGCGTCATTCACGACCTCAGGGCGTTGCAAAGCGCTTTACAGCCAATGAAGTACTTTTGCAGTATAGTTACTGTTGTAATGTAGGAAAACTTTAGGGACCCGGTGAAAAACAGGAGTTAGCGAATTGGCACCGATTTTACACACCGGGCGATGTATTTGTTGCTCATTTGCTATTATTTAACAAGGGGGTAGATTTTGGCTTCATGCGATTGTGTAAAACAGGTGATAGCGAGTCGGCAGCCCGTTTTCCATCACTCCCAATGTGTATTACCATTGAAGTGACATCTGATGTTTCCTGAGGTTCAGTTCTGGGGCCTCAACTTTTCAACATATTTATTAATGTCTAGGATGAAGGAAGAGGGTTTTATATCCAAACTCACAGATAACCCTCCGTTCAGGGGACAGCAAGTAGTGCGGACTGGAGCACGGGGCTGTAAAGGGACATAGATAGAGTAATTGAGTGGAAACACTGCGGCAAATGGAGTTAAATGTGGGTAAGTCTCAGATTTGGACCCAGGAAAGGTAAATCGGAGTATTTTCTAAATGGTGAGAAAATAGAAACTGTCAAAAGGAGCAAAGAGATTTGAGAGTCCAAGTATATAAGTGATTTAAAGCCAGTACACAAATACAAAAAACAGTTAAAAAGGCTAATGGAGTGTTTCTCTCAGTGGGGTAGGTGGACCAATCTTGGTGCGGGTTATGGTACAGCCGGCAGAGCCTTGGATGAGCTTCTGTTTATGGAAAGTGGAAGATGGGAGTATCGCCAGGAGAATATTGGGACCGGAGGTAACAGGGAGGTGATGGTATCAGCAGCAGAATAGCTGAGGCAGAGGCGGGCAATATCACAGAGATGTAGGGTGGAAAGCTCAGCTCAGAGTCAAGTAGGACGGCGAGGATGCGATCAGTCTAGTTCAGCCCGAGACAGAGGCCAGGGAGGGGCTGGAATCCATGACGAGGGTGTGGAGTTTGTGGCGGGTGGGGGATGGGGTGAAGACAATGTTTAATTGGAGGAAATTGTGTCTCATCCAGGATTAAATGTTCGACAAGCAGTCTGATAACACGGAGGCACTGGGTCGAGGGAGAGGGTGGTGGTTCAGTAGAGCTGGATGTTGTCAGTGTACAAGTGGAACCTGATGTATTATATAATGCAGTTGAGAAAGAGGAGGGTTCCCAGGATAGATCCTTGGTGATTCCAGGGGTAACGGTGTGGGGCGGGAATGAGAGGCAAGAGGGGTGGAAGAGGGCCAGATGTCCATAGGATAAATTGCCAGAGGAGTAGACAACCAGCCCAAGGTGTGATTTAGAGATAAGGGCTAAACCACCACTCCAGCGGATTGAGCAGGCCGAATGGTGGAAGGTATCGCCAGGCAGGGAAGCTTCATTGAGGGGAAAGGTGTCATCACCCCTCAGCCAGGCCCCCGTCAAGGCCATGATGGCGATGATCATCCACAATAATAAGTCATTCTGGGATCCTTGAGCTGGCTCCTCTTATTACACATCAAACAATTGATGTTCCTGAACCTGGTCCCCTCTACTTCAAAAATGAAAGATTCCCCTGATCTCCCGCTGAAGCTAAGAGGGAGTTCGGGGGACCTCGCTGGAATTCTGTCCAAGTTGCTCTGAGAACTAGGCTGAGAACGCTGCACCGAATTTCAGGGTAGGAACCTAACAGCCCAGAGACAGTGGAGATTACTGTTATACCATTCGAGGCTGCTTCACTCCATCACAGTTTCAATCTCCGAAACAGGAAATTCTGGATTTTAACTGTCACTGGAATATAGGAACAGACCCATGTGATTTATCCCACACAGCCTGTTATGGCATTTTATTACCCAGGACAGAACTTTACCATTTAGCTGGAGCTTTTTCCACTTCAGAGCCCCTCGTGCCGGCCGGGATCACCTGCCGGGAACTGGCGCTCTTAACCCGAGATTTTGCCTTCACTGATTTCACTGTGAGGAAAATCAGACTGCCAGTGGGCAATAGAGCCCCTGCTGTTGCCGGCCCATCCCTGCAGCGCCCGATATATAAATTCCCCTTTACTGACATGGATGTTTACAGCACAGAATGCAAGCATCAGGCCACCATGTCTGCATCCGGCTATTTACTAGAACAAAGCTAAACTAATCTCACCGTCGCACGCTCTCCCATCGATCTGTATCTTCAAATGTTTATCCAATTGTCACTAAAAGTTACAGTGGTCTTTGCTGAACTGTTCTCTCCCTCCCGTTGTACTCCGTGACCAACAACTCCAGCTTTGTAACACCACAATTAATCTGTCATGTATCACCGGGCGATCTGTAGATCCACAATCCTTTATAACAGGAACAAAGTCTTATCATCGGCTTTTAACCGGGTTTATCAGCATTTTAATTTTCCGTCCCCTTTTCCTGGTTTGCCCGAACAGAGTGAAAATTATTTACCAGCCCGCGTTTATCACAATGAAGGGAATTGACAGGATATTACAGAGGAAGAATTGTCACTCTGGGTAAATCAGAACAAGGGGGGGATATTAAATTAGACCATTGACTTATCCCTGGAAATATCACTAAAGTAAACCGAGTCTCTCATCATAGCTCAGTCCCTTCATCTCAGCTCTCACCCTGAACAATTACAGCAGGACGCCCTCCACAGTCAATCTGTCCTTCCTGGGACAGGCATCCCAAGCTCAACACACCGAGTTCCAGCTCACTTAACAACTGCAGTGACCTCGAGTATTATTTAGAGCTTGAATCCAAGGTTTAGTGATTTCTGTATCTAGAGTGAACTCTGTGTGACCCTCTCCCAGTCATTCCCTATTCACGCTGTATTCCAGTCTGTAACCCTTCAATCCAGAGTGTATTGTCCCACATTGTGTTACATTAAATGTAAAGTGCATAATAAAGAAATTTGCAGATTATACAACAAATGACCGTGTGGTTGACAGTGAGGAGGAAAGCTTTAGACTAGAGGATGATATCGATGAACTGGTCTGTTGGGCAAAAAAGTGGCAAATGGAATTCAATCCAGAAGAATGTGAGGTAATGGGGCAACAAGGCAAGGGAATACACAACTAATGGGAGGATACCGAGAGGTGTGGAGGAACAGAGGAACCTTGGAGTGAATGTCCACAGATCCTTAAAGGTAGCAGGACAGGTCGATAAAGTAGTTAAAAAGGCAAAGGGAAGTTATGCTAGAACTGTATGCAACACTGGATAAGGCCACAGCTTGCGTACTGCGTGCAGTTCTGGTCACCACATTACAGGAAGGAAGTGATTGCACTAGAGAGGCTGCAGAGAGTTGTGAGGATGTTGCCAGGAATGGAAAACTTTAGCTATGAGGAAAAATTGGATAGGCTGGAGTTGTTTTGCTTGGAACAGAGAAGGCTGAGGGGAGATTTAATTCAGATGCATACAATTATGAGGGGCCTAGATAGAGTGCATAGGAAGGAACTATTCCCCTTAGCCAAGGGTTCAAGAACCAGGGGGCATAGATTTAAAGCAGTTGGTCGAAGGGTTAGAGGCGAGATGAGGGGAAAAACTCACCTAGAGGGTGCTGGGGGTCTGTGTAATGTATGTACCTTTAAGGGGGGAAATACTTTCTACAGCTCATGTATACTGTAGTACCGGAAGTGACCACAGCTGTATATAATGCTGAGTAGTAATCTGTTGTTTCAGTTGCAGTTTGAACCACGTTGAGTAAACACCTGTTGAATCGTCCCCTGCAGTCTGTTGTCTGATTATTGAAGGACACAACATTAAGATACACGGAACTAACATTGGCGACGAGGCAGAGTCGAACCTACCAGCATCTCTGCATCTCCTCCCAGGGATTCGCTCCAGGAGAACAGTGGAAGAAGGTCGAGTCCAGAAGCACGGGCGTCGACCACGGGCAACCGCCCATTCATCCAGCGGAGATTTGAGCATCACAAGGGAGGCTGTCAAGAGCCAGGCTAGTCTTTCCAGTCACGGTGGTCCAGCGAAACGGGCTGGCAACAGGTACTGCGCAGACCCATTCCGGACAGCAGCGGGCTAGAGCCCGACCGAGCACCACAGAAAAAAGCCGAGCAGCGTCGACGGGGGAGAGAGAGAAGGCAGAGTGCACAAGGTGCAGCCGGTGTTCAGGACCGAGCGGCGTCAACGGAGGAGAGAGACGAGAGAGAGCAGAGCGCAACCGGTGTTCAAGGGCCGAGCAGCGTCGATGGGGGAGAGAGGCGCGCAGGAAAACATGAGGCGCTACCATTGCCACGAGGACCGCAGAGAGCGGCGTTTGCAGCAGCGCAGGAGCAGCGCACAAAACCCACAGGGCGTCGCCATTTGCCACGAGGACTGCCGAGAGCGGCGTTGGCTGCAGCACGGGAGACGCCATTTTAAGCTGCAGCGGGGAAGAAAGGAAAGCACGGGAGACGCCATTTTAAGCCAGTCTAACCACACCCAAAAATGCCAAAGAGTGGCAGTATCACAGCGTTCGACAATGAAGTCGAAGCTTGGACAACATATGTCGAACGCATAGAAGTATACTGCAAGGCGAATGAAGTGCCAGACGACAAGAAAGCGCTGGTATTGTTGAATTCAATGGGTGCAAAAACGTATAGCTTACTGCGAAACCTAGTAACCCCAGAGAAGCCAGTAGAAAAGGATTTTGAAAACATAGTGTCAATCCTACAGGACCACTTAAACCCCACGCCGCTGCTGATAGCAGAAAGATTTAAGTTTCACAAAAGGAACCAGCATAAAGATGAAAGTAATGCTGAGTATTTAACGGTTCTGCGCAAGCTATTGAAACACTGCCAGTTTGGAACGGGACTAGCAGATACCTTAAGGGACAGGTTTGTGCGTGGGCTTCAAAGTGAAGGAACCCAGAAACGGCTTTTATCTGAAAAGGACCTTACACTGGAAAAGGCTTTCAGCATTGCGGTATCATATGAAGCAACAGCACGGGGTGCTGCAGGGATACAACAGAGACCGCAAGAATATGGCACAAACGAAATGTCATATGGAACAGAGAAGTGCTATCGCTGTGGCAGAACAGCACACAACCAGAATGATTGCTGGTTCAAAGACAAAGTGTGCAGACAGTGTGGAAAAGTCGGACACATAGCACGAGTCTGCAGGTCAGGAAAGAAAACCAGCAATAAGAAACCGACCAAAGGGAAATACAAGAAGGTACATAAGATAACGGAGAATAGTTCAGACGAACAAAAGAGTGATAACGACTCCGAAAGCAGGGAACTGAGTTTTCTGAAACTACATAATGTGATCACAACGGAGGATCACCGAGTCATTTGGGTCATTCTCAAGATAGCAGGAGTCCAGGTAAAGATGGAATTGGACACAGGATCAGCTCTAACAGTCATAAAGCGACGGGACTACGAGCGGCTATTCTCACACATACCGTTGAGAGGCACAACAATTATTTTGAAGACTTACACGGTGCAAAAAGTCTACCCCACAGGAAAAATAAGGGTGACAGTTATATATAACGGTAAGGAAGCACCAAAACTAGACCTGTATGTATTGCAAGATGGAGGACCACCATTACTGGGACATGAATGGATGCGGAAAATACAACTGGATTGGCATTCCATACAGGCACTGACTGTGGCTGACAAAAAGGATGACGACGTCACACCTGGGCGACTGTCAAAGATCCTAACTGACGCGAAAGAAGTGTTCCAGCAAGGACTTTGAACACTAAAAGGCATGACAGCGACGATTAAAATTGAAGAAAATGCAAGCCCAAAATTTTTTAAGGCCAGACCGGTACCTTATGCGATCCACCCAGCCGTCGAAGCAGAGCTGGAGAGTCTGGAACATTCAGGTGTACTGTCCAAGCTAGACTGGAGCGAGTGGGCTACACCCATCGTCCCTGTGATGAAAAAGTCGTTGAGCAGCACGCCTGGGGAACCAAGGAAGGTTCGCATCTTTTGGGACTTTAAGGTAACAGTGAACCCGGCCCTTCACACCGTACAATATCCACTTCCGCGGATTGAAGATATTTTTGTCTCGCTATCTGGAGGGAAATGCTTCACTAAGATTGATCTGGCCCAGGCGTATCTGCAAATGGAGGTGGAAGAAGCATCAAAAAAATACCTCACAATCAACACCCATAAAGGTCTCTACAAATACAACTGGCTGGTATTCAGTGTAGCATCAGCTCCGGCTATTTGGCAGAGGACAAAGGAACAAGTCCTGCAAGGGATCCCAGGGACCCAGTGTTATTTGGACGACATCCTGGTCACGGGCGAAAATGATAGTGTTCACTTTGCCAACCTGGAGCAGGTGCTCACTAGATTGCAGGAATATGGGCTCCGAGCTAACCGCCCCAAATGCGAGTTTTTTAGAAAACAGATCTCGTATTGTGGCCACGTTATCGATAAAGGGGGGTTACATAAGTCGCCAGAGAAGATTGAGGCAGTAGTCAAGGCTCCAGCACTGGAAAATATGTCACAACTGAGGTCGTACCTCGGGCTGGTAAACTACTACCATAAGTTCTTGCCAAATTTGTCTACAATACTACACCCACTGAACACCCTACTGCAAACTGGTGTGCCATGGAAGTGGAGTGACGAATGTAGATGAGCTTTCCAGAAGAGCAAAACACTAATCACATCGAAAGAGGTATTGGCCCATTACAACCCAGCATTACTAATTCGGTTGGCATGTGATGCGTCGCCTTATGGCATTGGAGCAGTGCTGTCACACAAATTCTCGGACGGCTCAGCGAGGCTAATAGCCTTTGCATCACGATCACTAACCTCAGCCGAGCGTAACAACGCCCAGATTGACAGGGAGGCCCTCAGCCTAGTGTGGGGAGTGAAAAAGTTCAATCACTATCTGCACGGGCAGAAATTCACCTTGCTGACTGATCACCAGCCTCTTGTCTCCATTTTTAATCTGAAGAAGGGCATTCCAGTGATGACTGCGCAACGACTACAAAGATGGTCACTTTTTCTAGGGGCACACCACTATGAGATTGAATATAAGGGCACGAAACAGCATGGAAATGCTGATGGGCTATCACGTCTGCCACTGCCTACTGCGGAGGAAGCACCAGCAGTGGATCCTGTCGAAATATTCCATTTGACTATAGTTGAATACCTACCGGTAACTAACGCTTGTATTGAAAAGGAAACCCGAAATGACCCGACACTGTCTCGGGTATATGGTTTGAAGGTGAAGGGATGGCCAGCACATGGCGACTCATTGTTTCCAGCATTCTCGACAAGGAGAGCACAGCTGTCAGTGTGCCTGGGGACCTTGATGTGTGGATCCCGAGTGGTAATTCCACCCAATTTAAGGGATAGATTGTTCAATAAGCTTCATGAGGGTCATCTGGGAGGGGTAAAAATGAAAAGCCTAGCCAGGGCTTATGTGTGGTGGCCGGGAATTGATAAACAAATCGAGGACCTGACCAAGAGCTACTCAGGATGCCAGAAAGTCCAAAATGCACCACCACAGGCCCCTCTACACCCATGGGAGTGGCCCTCATCTCCATGGCAGCAGGTGCATATTAATTTTGCTGGTCTATTCATGGACTCAATGTTTTTAATAGCCGTGGATGTGCACTCGAAATGGCCTGAGGTCATCAAAATGTCCTCCACCACCACGGAGAAAAAAAAAAATAGCGGCGCGCACGGACACAGCGGCTTTGTCTCTCCCGAGACTGAGCGTTTTAGCCTCTTCCTGAGTCTCTTCTGGACTCTGCTGATACGGGAATTGAGGGCAGACCTACTGTACAGCCGGCAGACGCTACTCGACATCAGGGCCGACTGCATGTGGCTCACACTCGGCGCCATCGATCTGCCTCCTGACATTGCCCGACCCCCGGGACCAGCGTGACGTCCTTCCCCAGCTGGAAGTCAGCACAGACCGTGCAGGGAACGCAAGCAGAAGCGGGGTAAGAGGGCCGGAATCCAAAATAGGCAGAAGAGGGCCGCACACAAACCCTCCCTCCCAAGTATTTTCCTGGCCAACGTCAGGTCACTAGAAAACAAAGTGGATGAGATCAAACTTGATCTCTCCTCACAGAAAAGGACAAAGGAATGCTGCGCCATGATCTTCACAGAGACCTGGTTGAACAACGGCATCCCTGACACCACCATCCAACTAGAAGGACGCACTGTCTTCGCGCCAACAGAACTGCAGACTCCGGTAAGAGCAAGGGAGGCGGTTTGTGCATTTACACTAACAATGCGTCTTGCACTAACACGGACATAATCGATAGATCCTGCTCGGCTGATTTGGAATTCCTCATGGTAAGGTGCAGACCCTTCTACCTGCCTCGGGAATTCAGGGCTGTTATCATCACTGCGGTCTACATCCCACCACACGCTAATGCCAAACTAGCACTGAAGGACCTCTACAGGGCCATCAGCGAACAACAAACTGCGCACCCAGACGGAGCCTTTATCGTCGTGGGGGACTTCAATCACATAAACCTAAAAACTGTACTACCGAAATTCCACCAGAATGTTTCCTGCCCCACTAGAGGGGAGAACACACTTGATCAAGTCTACACGAGCATTGTAGGCGCTTATAAGGCCATTCCCTGCCCCCACCTTGTGAAATCTGACCAGCTCTCCATGTTTCTAGCCCCGGCATACAAACCGCTCATCAAAAGAGTGAAAACATCAGTGAGATCAGTGAAAGTATGGCCAGAGGGGGCAGTCTCAGAGCTTCAGGATTGCTTCGAATGCACTGATTGGGGCATGTTTGCCCATAATGACATCGAGGAACACGCATCCACAGTGCTATTCTACATTAACAGTTGCGTCGAGGTCGTCACGACCCATAAAAATATCAGGACATACCCCAACCAGAAACCCTGGATGAACAGAGAGGTCCGCTCACTGTTGAAAGCACGCGATGCAGCATTTAAATCTGGCGATGCGGCGGCTCACAGTGCAGCTGGGACCAACCTAAAAAAGGTTATCAGGACTGCCAAAAGGAAACAGACACTGCGGATAGAGGATCATTTCCACAACAACTCGGACCCCCGGCGCATGTGGCAAGGCATCCAGTCCATCACTGACTACAAGAGCAAAAACACCAGCCCCCCGGTTAGCGATGCCTCCCTTCTGGAGGAGCTTAACAACTTCTACGCTCGCTTTGACAGGGAAACAGGGAGCCGGCTACCAAAGCCTTGCCACCCCCGGAAGACCAGGTGCTCACTCTGTCGACATCCGACGTAAGGGGTGTTCTACGCGGAGTGAACACACGAAAGGCTGCTGGACTTAATAGCATCCCTGGACGGGTACTCAAGGAATGTGCTGATCAGCTGGCTGATGTCTTCACCGACATCTTCAATCTGTCATTGGCCCAGGCAGTAGTCCCTACATGCTTCAAGACCGCTACCATTATTCCTGTGCCAAAACAAACGGCTGTGACGTGCCTGAACGACTACCGACCTGTCACACTCACACCCATCACAATGAAGTGTTCCGAGAGACTGGTCCTGGCTCACATCAAAGCCATTGTTCCCACCTCTCTTGACCAACACCAGTTTGCCTATCGTGGAAACAGATCAACGGAGGACACAATCACAACTGCTCTACACTCTGCACTGAATCACCTAGATGGTAAAGAGACCGACATCAGAATGCTGTTCAGAGACTACAGCTCAGCATTCAACACTATCGTCCCCAACAAGCTGGCCACCAAATTCCAAACTCTTGGCCTGAACACTTCCCTCTGTAACTGGACCCTGGGCTTCCTAACAAACAGACCCCAGTCTGTCAAATTAGGTAACCACACCTCCCCCCCCCGACAGTGAACACGGGGGCCCCACAAGGATGTGTGCTGAGACCCCTCCTCTACTCTCTCTTCACCCACGACTGTGTGGCTGTTCCTGGTTCCAACACCATCATCAAGTTTGCGGATGATACCACGGTAGTAGGCCAGATCACCAACAACGATGAGTCAGCCTTCAGGGAGCAGGTCCAGCATCTCATGTAGTGGTGCGCCGATAACAACCTGGCCCTTAACATCAAGAAAACCAAATAAATCATTGTGGACTTCAGGAAGTCTAAAGGCAGATGTCACCCCCTCCATCCGCATCAATGCGGCTGTGGTGGAAAGGGTGGTCAGCTTTAAGTTCCTCAGAGTCCACATCACGGAAGACCTCTCCTGGTCCCTCAATACCTCCTCTCTGGTGAAGAAGGCCCAGCAGCGCCTATACTTCCTAAGGAGGCTGAAGGGACGTAACCTGTCACCCCTGATCCTCTCCAACTTTTTCCGCCGCACAATAGAGAGCATCCTGACGAACTGTATCCCAGTATGGTATGGCAGCTGTAGCTACTATGACCAGAAAGCCCTGCAGCGGGTAGTCAAAACTGCCCAACGCATTACCGGCACCCGTCTACCGACCATAGAGCACATATACCAGAAACGCTGTTTACGGAGGTTACGGTCCATCATCAAAGACCCTACCCACCCCAGCCACAGTCTGTTCACCCTCCTGCCATCTGGGAGATGCTACAGATGCATTCGCACCCGTACAACCAGATTTAGTAACAGCTGTCATCCTACTGAACTCCACAAATAAACTCTAAAGCCTGCACATCTGCCAATGCACTTTATTATGGTTATGTTTATGTTAATGTATTACAAGCCAAATGTATGTTGAATGTTTAAATGTCTTAATCTAAATGTACACTCTCGGGAGCCGCAAGCCTACATTTCATTGTACTGCACTTGTGCACTAACAATGACAATAAAAGTTGATTTGATTTTTGATTTTTGATTTGATTGCAGTCCTACGGACCATTTTAGCCAGGAATGGCTTGCCAGAACAGATTTGCTCCGACCACGGGCCACAGTTTGTGTCCGAAGAGTTCCAGAGGTTCTTGAAAAAGAATGGGGTAAGGCATTACACATCTGCCCTGTATCATCCAGCCACAAATGGATCGGATGAGAGGTTCGTATAAACCTTTAAGAAGGCAATAAAGCCTATGTACATTGGGGCAGTAATTCGGGTCGGGGGATTGCCGCGCTCAACCTGCGTGCCGACATCTGAAATCTGGCCCGCAGTGGATTTCCTGTCAGTGGCCAGGTTCTGATCTCGACCAATCAGGGGAGGGGAAACTTCATTCATAAGTTTGATAGTAAAGACTGTCAAACTCATGAAAAGTACTGCACCCCAAAACACTACTTAAACTTTAAATAAAATTTTAAAAAGCATCCCAATAATTAAATTAACTATGAATAACTTTAAAAAAACTATTTTAAACAATTAATCAAATTTTTGAAAAAAATAAATTTTTAAAAAATAGGGTCTAAAATAAACTTACCTTACTGTAGATTCTTTAAAAATAATAAACCTCTGGAAAAAAAAATTCTAAATTGTACTAAAAGACCACTTACCTGTAAAACTAAGTACTTACGTGTGGTTTTTCAATGCGTAAAAACCGGAGGCCTTTACACATGCGCAAATCTGTAAAAATACAGGAAATCCAAGTCACACACGCTGCCCGATACCGCGCATGCATTCAGCCTCTGAACCCCTTGGGCCAGAGGACAGGAAATGCCGGTTTTCAGCGCATGCGCTGTGCATGCTGAAAACCGGCAATTCCTCCTGGCACACGCGTGAGTACCCCGTCCATACTCACGCGTTGTGACAGGAATTACTGGGCCAATGACAATATTCCGCTGCAGCACAAGGTGGACCATTTCCTGTTCGCCTACCGGAATGCAACACATGCAGTCACCAACCAGGCCCCAGCATGATGTTCTTTAACCGAAGGTTAAGATCTCACCTGGATTTGCTCAGACAAAATGTACGAAGAGATGTTGAGAGTAAGCAATTCCTGCACATCCATGAGAAGCCAACAAGGAGCTTCAATGTAGGGCAACCAGTCTTGGCCCGCGACTACCGAACAGAAAAATGGCAGCCAGGAACTATATGCACACGGCAGGGCCCACTAATGTACACAGTGGACGTTGGGGAGAGCATCGTGAGACGCCAGGCTGACCTGATCCTAGAGTCACAGGAACCATCAACCCCATGCCTCGCCCATACATACCTGGTGATGAACCCGACGTACAGGTAGCATCTACCCCAGAAGCAGTGGCATCGGAAGCTGATGAACCAACCGACGACAGGGGGCCAGAATCGCCTCCGCACCAAGAGCAAGGCACTCGGGAAAGGCGCTATCCAGAAAGGATCAGGAAGCCTCCCCAAAGACTGAATTTATAAATAGACTATTTTCAGCTAATGTTGCATGTTAAAAGTGTTAATTGTAATTAGTTTGATATTTAATTGTTAAATGAGTGTTGTGGTACTGTTAATCTAAAAGGGGAGGAATTGTAATGTATGTAACTTTAAGGGGGGGAACTACATTCTACAGCTCATGTATACTGTAGTACGGGCAGTGACCACACCTGTATATAACGCTGAGTAGTAATCTGTTGTTTCAGTTGTAGTTTGAACCACGTTGAGTAAACACCTGTTGAATCGTTCCCTGCAGTCTGTTGTCTGATTATTGAAGGACAGAACATTAAGATACACGGACCTAACAGTCTGGAGCTCACCGGCCGAAAGTGTGGTACAGGCAGAAACACCCATCACAGATAAAAAGTACTTGGATGTGCAGTTGAAGAGCCGCAACCTTCAGGGCTACGGACCAAGTGTTAGATGGTGGAATTAGGCTGGGTAGCTCTTTTCCGACCAGCACGGACACGATGGGTCGAATGGCTTCCTTCTTTGTTGTAATTTTTCTCTGATTAAACTGTCTGTCTGACCAGCCTACGATTGGCGGACACTGTGGAGTCCATGTTCCAGGTCACTCTTGCTCTACCCCTCTTATCAATGAGAGGGATGGTGGGGAACGGGAGCAGGTTGAGCCAAGGGTCCCAGTGTTGAACAGACCGTCCTGGGTCACTCTCCGAGCGCACACTGAGAGAATGGCTAGTGCCGTGGAAAGAGGGCCCATGGAACAACATCTCACCAGGAGTCACCGGCTTTAAACAGGGAGATTAAAGTTAGACACTGGACACAGGCTGCAGACATGAACCTTACCTGGGCCCACAAATTCTCCATTTCCGTGTGCAGCCTGCCAGATCTGTCTTTGTAAACGCATTGCCACCAATCATGAGGCTGTTCCTGGTTTTCTTCCTGCCAATCACAGTTTGGTAATTGGAGCTGATCCTTGTTATTTGAGATTTGAGTCAAATCTCCGCCCTCTGACTGGAAGCTGCTGTTTCAAAATACTAATCCAACCGGTTTAATAACTTGTTTAACTATGAACAAAGTAAGTTCGAAACAATTCTTCGTGAAGTATTATCCCAATAAAAGAGACACAGCTACAGGAATAAATTTTAAAGCCTCTATTTGGGACTTGATGAACCGTTCCACGGATTCCCTGATGTTTGAACTTTCAGACCAACACGTCAGTGCCAGTGCCCGCTGTTTCAGTGCGGGGAGGGCGAGCCACCTCGAAGGGCCATCACATTAACCATTTAACTGCTGAATGAAGGTGTTCTTGAATGGGGAGGAAATTATGTCTCCATGGTCACTTCTCTCATGTGACTGGATGGCATTCAGTGCCGCTCCCTGTTCACCCATCACCCCTGTGCTCACTGACCTACATTGACTCTCGGTCCAACAACACCTCGATTTTAAAGTTCTCATCCATGGCATCACTCCTCCCTATCTCTGTAACCTCCTGCAGCCCTACAACCCTCCAAGATCTCTGCGCTCCTCCAATTCTGGCCTCTTGTACATCCCTATTTCCTTCATCCTTCCATTGGCCTTCAGCTGCCTATGACCTCAGCTCAGGAATTCCCACTGCGTCCTGCTTTAAGACTTTTTAAAACCTACCTCTGTGAGAAAACTTTTGGTCACCTGTCCTAATATCTCCTAAGGTGACTTGGTCTCAATGTTTTCGAGATTACGCACTGTAAAGGAACTCGGGGTGTTTTACGACATTAAATAGCTGCAGAAATTCATGTTGTTGTTCAGAGACAATGAAGAAGCGGGGGCGGTTCAGTCTGAGAGAGGGGCGGTTCAGTCTGAGAGAGGGTTGGTTCAGTCTGAGAGAGGGGGCGGTTCAGTCTGAGGCAGGGGGCTTCAGTCTGAGACGGGTGTTCAGTCTGAGAGAGGGCATGGTTCAGTCTGAGAGCGGGGGGTTCAGTCTGAGAGAGGGGGCAGTTCAGTCTGAGAGAGGGCGTGGTTCAGTCTGAGAGAGGGGGCAGTTCAGTCTGAGACAGGGGGCTTCAGTCTGAGAGAGGGGGCGGTTCAGTCTGAGAGAGGGGGTGGTTCAGTCTGAGAGAGGGACAGTTCAGTTTGAGAGAGGGGCGTTCAGTCTGAGAGAGGGGGCGGTTCAGTCTGAGAGAGGGGGCGGTTCAGTCTGAGAGAGGGTGGTTCAGTCTGAGAGAGGTGGCGGTTCAGTCTGAGAGAGGGGCGGTTCAGTCTGAGAGAGGGGGGTTCAGTCTGAGAGAGGGGGTGGTTCAGTCTGAGAGAGGGGCGGTTCAGTCTGAGAGAGGGGATGGTCCAGTCCCAGAGAAGGGTGGTTCAGTCCCAGAGAGGGACGGTTCAGTCCGAGTCAGGGACGGTTCAGTCTGAGAGAGGGGACTGTTCATTTTAAGAGAGGTGGTGGTTCAGTTGAGGGAGGGGGTGGTTCAGTTGAGTGAGGGGGCAGTTCAGTTGAGGGAGGGGTGGTTCAGTCTGAGAGAGGGGACGGTTCAGTCTGAGAGAGGGGATGGTTCAGCCTAACAGAGGAGAGCTTCATACTGAGAACAAGAATTTGCAAAATGGGACAAACACACAATTGCGATCCTACATGCAGAATTCTGTAAAAGTATCCTCCGGACTCAAAGGAAAACCGTTAACAATGCATGCAGGGCAGAACTAGGTCAATATCCATTAATAATTACTATCCAAAAAAGAGCCACCAAATTTTGGAAACACCTAAAAATGAGCAACCCCCACTGCTATCATTACGAAGCACTGAAATGCCAAGAGAGGATCATAAAGAAGAATACCCTCAGTCAACTAGTCCTGGGACTCAGTGAAGTAACTACTAACACTACTAACAATAACCAGCCCCAGAACAGTGACATCGTAACACAGAGAATTCGACGCAACACAATTGTCACTAAGCAAAAGGAAAAATATCTGTCATATTGAGCAGAAACAACAAAAAACCAAAACAAACTCAATTGCTACTTGACCCTAAACAGACAATACAACATGGCTGAATACCTGACCATGGTAAAGGATAGCAAACTGATTAAAACCTTGACAATGTACAGACTTAGTGAACATAGCCTGGCCATCGAAAAAGGCAGACACAGGCAGACCCGGCTGCCAAGAGAGGAGAGGATATGCTCTCACTGCTATCAGGGAGTGGTGGAGACAGAGATGCACTTCCTCACAGCTTGTGGAAAATATCAGGGCAAAAGGGAGAATTTCTACCCAAAATTCACGAAAATATGCCCTGAATTCAGAAATTTGTATGACGACCAATAGCTCCCATACCTACTAGGGGAACAGAGAAATTGTGTAACCTTAGCGGCACACTATGTTACAGCTTGCCATAAACAGAGGGACAACCATTAAATCTAAAAAAGAGTATATGCAAATTATACGAATGTATATTTATACACTCAGGGATATATCTGTTCAAAAACTGTATGGATAGATCTGCGTTTATGTTTTCAAACATAAATGTTTTTCGATGCTTTGGCAACATAAGATGTACTTTGTCATGCCAATAAAGCGATTTGAATTGAATTGAATTTAATTGAATTGAGTGTGGGGTTTCAGTCTGATAGAGGGGAGGGTTCAACCTGAGAGAGGGGGTGTTCAGTCTGAGGGAGGGGCGGTTCAGTCTGAGGGAGGGGCGGTTCAGTGTGAGAGAGGGGGTGTTCAGTCTGATGGAGGGGCGGTACAGTCCGAGAGAGGGAGTGGTTCAGTCTGAGAGAGGGGGCGGTTCATTCTGAGCGAGGGGGCAGTTCAGTCTGAGAGAGGGGGCGGTTCAGTCTGAGAGAGGGGACAGTTCAGTCTGAGAGAGGGGACGGTCCATTCTGAGAGAGGCGGGGTTCAGTCTGAGAGAGGGGACGGTTCAGTCTGAGAGTGGGGGGTTCAGTCTGAGAGGCGCGGTTCAGTCTGATATAGGGGACAGTTCAGTCTGAGAGATGGGGCGGTTCAGTCTGCGAGAGGGGGCGGTTCAGTCTGGGAGAGGGGGCGGGTCTGTCTGAGAGAGGGGGCAGTTCCGTCTGAGAGAGGGGGCGGTTCAGTCTGAGAGTGGGGCTGTTCAGGCTGAGAGAGGCGTTGGTTCAGTCTGAGAGAGGGGGCTGTTCAGTCTGAGAGAGGGGGCGGTTCAGTCTGAGAGAGGGTGGCTTCAGTCTGAGAGGGGGCGGTTCAGTCTGAGAGAGGGGTGGTTCAGCTGGAGAGAACGGATGGTCCAGTTTAAATCAGGGGCGGGTCAGTCTGAGACAGCGGCATTTCAGTCTGAGAGAGGGGGTGGTTCAGCCTGAGAGAGGAGGCATTTCACTCTGAGACAAGGGCAGTTCAGACTGAGAGAGGGGGCGGTTCAGTCTGAGAGAGAGGCGGTTCAGTCTGAGAGAGGGGGCAGTTCAGTCTGAGGGGGGGTTTCAGACTGAGGGAAGGGCGGTTCAGTCTGAGAGAGAGGTGGTTCAGTCTGAGAGAGAGGCGGTTCAGTCTGAGAGTGGGGCTGTTCAGTCTGAGAGAGACGTTGGTTCAGTCTGAGAGAGGGGGCTGTTCAGTCTGAGAGTGGGGGCGGTTCAGGCTGAGAGAGGGTGGCTTCAGTCTGAGAGGGGGCAGTTCAGTCTGAGAGAGGGTACGGTCCAGTCTGAGAGAGGGCGGTTCAGTCTGAGAGAGGGGACGGTTCAGTCTGAGAGAGGGGAGGTTCAGCCTGACAGAGAGGGGAGGTTCAGTCTGAGAGAGGGGGCAGTTCAGTCGGAGGGAGGGATGGTTCAGCCTGAGAGTGGGGGGGTGCAGTCTGAGAGAGGGGGGGTTCAGTCTGTGATTGGGGGGATCAGACTGAGAGAGGGTGGGTTCAGTCTGTGATTGGGGGCTTCAGTCTGAGAGAGCGGGGTTTCAACCTGTGATTTGGGGGTTCAGTCTGAGAGAGGAGGGTTCAGTCTGTGATTGGGGAGTTCATTCTGAGAGAGGGGGCAGTTCAGTCGGAGGGATGGATGGTTCTGTCTGAGAGAGGGGTGGTTCAGTCTGAGAGAGGGGGCGGTTCAGTCTGAGAGAGGGGGTGGTTCAGTCTGAGAGATGGGCAGTTCAGTCCGAGAGAGGGAGTTGTTCAGTCCAAGAGAGGGGGCGATTCAGTCCGAGAGAAGGGCGGTTCAGTCTGAGAGAGGGGGCAGTTCAGTCTGGGGGGTTGGGGTTTCTGGTTGAGAGTGGGGATGGTTCAGTCTGAGGGAGGGGGATTCAGTCTGAGAGAGGGGACAGTTCAGTCTGAGAGAGAGGATGTTTCCGTCTGAGAGAGGGGGAATCAGTCTGAGAGTGGGGACAGTTCAGTCTGAGAGAGAGGACGGTTCAGTCTGAGAGAGGGGACGGTTCAGTCTGAGAGAGGGGGTGGTTCAGTCTGAGAGAGGGTGTGGTTCAGTCTCAGAGAGGTGCAGTTCAGTCTGAGAGAGAGTGTGGTTCAGTCTGACAGAGGGGGCGGTTCAGTCTGAGGGAAGGGGCAGTTCAGTCTGAGAGAGGGGGCGGTTCACTCTGAGAGAAGGGGCAGTTCAGTCTGAGAGAAGGGGCAGTTCAGTCTGAGAGAAGGGGCAGTTCAGTCTGAGAGGTGGGGGTTTAGTCCCAGAGAGGGGTGGTTCAGTCTGAGAGAGGGGAATTTCAGTCCCAGGTGGTTCAGTCTGAGAGAGGGGAAGTCCAATCCCAGAGAGGGGTGGTGCAGTCTGAGAGAGGGGTGGTTCACTCTGAGAGAGGGGTGGTTCTGTCTGGGAGGGGGTGGTGGTTCAGTCTGGGAGGGGGGGTGGTTCAGTCTGGGAGGGGGGATTCATCTGGGAGCGGGGGGGGTTCAGTCTGAGAGAGGTGCAGTTCAGTCTGAGAGAGGGGGTGGTTCAGTCCCAGAGTGGTGTGGTTTAGCCCCAGAGGGGTGGTTCAGCCCCAGAGCGTGGTGGTTCAGCCCCAGAGAGAGGTGGTTCAGCCCCAGAGAGCGGTGGTTCAGCCCCAGAGAGGGGTGGTTCAGTTCCAGAGAGGGGTGGTTCAGGTGCAGACAGGGGCGGTTCAGTCTGGGAGAGGGGTGGTTCAGCTGGAGAGAACGGGTGGTTCAGTTTAAATCAGGGGCGGGTCAGTCTGAGACAGCGGCATTTCAGTCTGAGAGAGGGGGTGGTTCAGCCTGAGAGAGGAGGCATTTCACTCTGAGACAAGGGCAGTTCAGACTGAGAGAGGGGGTGGTTCAGTCTGAGAGAGAGGCTGTTCAGTCTGAGAGAGGGGGCGGTTCAGTCTGAGGGGGAGTTTCAGACTGAGGGAAGGGCGGTTCAGTCTGAGAGAGAGGTGGTTCAGTCTGAGAGAGAGGCGGTTCAGTCTGAGTGAGGGGACGGTTCAGACTGAGAGATGGGTGGTTCAGTCTGAGAGGGGACGGTTCAGTCTGAGACAGAGGGCATTTCAGTCTGAGATAGAGGGGCGATTCAGTATGACAGAGTGAGGGATTCACCAGTGCTGTGAGATAAGTCTCACTGTTAATTTAATGTCCACGCCTCAATAATACACGGACTTCGGGAGAACAGTTCATCAGGTACTTTACTGAACAAGTGGCAGCTTGAAACTGAAACTACAGAAGCCTGCTAGGGCCTTTTATACAGGGGTTGTCACTGCCGGTACTGCAGTCTAAGACCAGTTATTCCCTTAGATGGACATATACAACAATTCCTCCCCTTTTAGATAAACAGTACATAACATTCATTTAACAACAAAATAATAACTAATTACAATTACAATTTTCTCAGTAATATATTCATCAACTTGAATAGTCATTTATAAGTTCAGTCTTTGAGGAGGCTTCCTGATCCGGACTGGATAGCGCCTTTCTCGAGTATCCTGTTCTGGCGATGGAGTCAATTCTGGCTCATTGTCATTGGTTGGTTCGTCAGCTTCCAATACCACTGCTTCTGAGGTAGACGCAATCTGTACTTCGGGCTCATTACCAGTGCACATGCTTGTGGTACAGGTTTGGCTTGTTCCTGTGACTCTAGAATCTGGTCAGCATGGCGTCTCACGATGCTCTCTCCAACGTCCACTCTGTACATTAGTGGTCCCTGCTGTGTGCATATCGTGCCTGGCTGCCATTTATCTGTTCGGTAGTCGCGGGCCAAGACTGGTTGCCCTATCTTGAAGCTCCTGGTTGGCTTCTCATTTATGTGCTGGAACTGTTTTACCTCAACATCTCGTGTTATGTTTGGTTTGAGCAAATCCAAGCGACATCTTAGTCTCCGGTTGAAAAACAGTACGGCTGGAGTTTGGTTGGTTACTGCATGTGTTGCATGTAAGCAAACAGGAAGTTATCCACCTTGTGTTGCAGTGGTATGTCGTCATTATACATTGCCTTTATGGCCTTTTTAAAGGTCTGAACAAACCTCTCAGCCAATCCATTTGTGGCTGGATGATATGGGGCACATGTGTAATGTTTCACCCCATTATTCTTCAGGAACCTCCGGAAAACCTCAGACACAAACTGTGGGCCATTGTCGGAACAGATCTGTTCTGGCAACCCATTCCTGGCGAAGATGGTCCTTACGACTGCAATAGTTTTCTCCGTGGTGTTGGAGGACATTTTAATGACCTCTGGCCATTTCGAATGGGAGTCCACAGCGATTAGAAACATTGAGTCCATAAATGGACCAGCGAAATCAAGGTGTACCAGTTGCCATGGAGATGAGGGCCACTCCCATGGATGTAGCGAGGCCTGTGGTGGGGCGTTTTGGACCATCTGGCATGCTGTGCATCTCTTGGTCATATCCTCGATTTCTTTATCGATTCCCGTCCACCACACAAACGCCCTGGCTGGGCTCTTAATTTTTACCCCTCCCAGATGACACTCCTGAAGCTCATTGAGTACTCTATCTCTCAACTTGGGTGGAATTACCACTCGGGATCCACACATCAAGGTTCCCCGGCACACTGACAGCTGTTCCCTCCTTGGTGAGAATGCTGGCAACGGTGAGTCGCCATATGCTGGCCATCCCTTCACCAGCAAATCATAGACCCGAGAGAGTGTCGGGACATTTCGTTTTTCTGTGGTGTATGTGCCTTTAAGAGCCCCTGTGTACTGTAATGCCGGCAGTTGCCACTCGGGCTCTATAAGCCTGTATAGTGTCTTGTATCTTTTAGTTCACCTCCAGACTTTGTTCAGTAAACACCTGTTAAACCAACTCCTGCATTCCGTGTCTCCATTAACACACGGATACAACAGTGGTGACGATTTGGAAACGGACTTACCTGCAATTCGGCAGCACCTCAAGGAGATCGATTCCTCAGACGAAGGTCGAAGAAGAAAAAAAAAAGGAAAAACAGTGGTTTCACCAGCTAGCCGGGCTGCTGGCAGGTACTGCAATAATCCTTCCTGGGCGGCGGGATGGGGCTCGATCGGCTGGCTCTGCAGCGGGTCCGAGCAGCGAAGGCGGAGGCAAACAGAGATGCAGGGTGGAACACTCGGGAGACGGCCTGCCCTGCAAAGCAAATCGGCGTTCGGACCAAGCAGAGGGAGGGAAAAGTCCCAGAGAGTCCGGCGGGAATGAGTCTACAACTATTAAATATATCTGTATAAATAAAAACCGCGGAGAACAGCGTTGTCAGCAGCGACAGCGGTGGGAAAGCGCGGGAGGCACCATTTTTTCTCGGGAGGGAAGAAAGGAAAGCGCGGGAGGCGCCATTTTTTTTCAGGATTCCTAAGACTGGCAATATTACTGCTTTCGATAGTGATGTAGAGGATAGGACCAGATATGTGGAAAGAGTGGAGGTATATTGCACAGCGAATGAAATAGAGGATGATAAATAGGCATCGGTACTTGCAAATCTAATTGGCGCAAGGACATACGGGCTGTTACAAAATTTAATCACTCCAGCCAAATCGATGGACAAGAATTTTAAAGAGATTGTTGATACCCTACAGGAGCACTTAAACCCAACACCGCTCCTGATAGCGGAATGGTTCAAATTCTTCAGGAGGAATCAGCACAAGAATGAAAGTAACGCTGATTACCTCACCGAATTAAGAAAGCTGTCAAAGCACTGCCAACTCGGGGCAGGACTGGCAGATTCTCTTCGAGACAAATTCGTCTGCGGTCTCCTAAGTGAAGGAACACAGAAAAGGCTACTTTCTGAGAAAGATTTAACACTGGACATGGCTTTCAGTGTGGCTGTATCATACGAAGCAGCAGCAAGAGGAGCTGCAGAGATACAGCAAAAGCCACAGGACTTCTGCACCCATGGAATGACACAGGATTTCGAGAGATGTTATCGCTGTGGCAGATCCACCCATGACCAGAGGGACTGCTGGTTCAAGGACAAAGCATGCAGGCAATGCCGAAAGATGGGACACATTGCACGTGTATGCCGATCTGGAAACAAAAAATCCACTGACAGAAAAGAAATCAATAAGGAAAAGTACAGAAAGGTACAAATGATGATGGACAGTAGCTCCGAAGACCAGAACAGCGATAGCGACTCCGGAAACAAGAGACTAAGCTGTCTCAAATTACATAATGTAATTGCCAAAGAAGATTACCAGACCATTTGGGTTACCCTCACGATAGCGGGGTCCCCAGTTAAAATGGAGCTAGATACAGGATCAGCTCTGACCATCATAAATCGACGGGATTACGAGCGGCTATTGCCACATATGTCTTTGAAAGACACATCCATTATCTTGAAACCATATACGGGGCAGAAAGTATACCCCAGAGGGAAAATAAGGATGCCTGCTGTACACAACGGCAAGGAAATACAGAAGTTGTATTTATACGTTCTGCAAGATGGTGGTCCACCGCTGTTGGGACGTGAATGGATCAGGAAGATACGTTTAGACTGGCACTCCATTCAGGCACTGACAGTGACCAGTAAGAAAAAAAATGATGATGAAATCATACCTGAACGATTAAAAGACATCTTGGCCAACCCCAAAGAAGTCTTTCAACAGGAACTAGGAACCTTGACAGGCATCACCGCCTCAATAAAAGCGGAAGATGCGGCAATTCCCAAGTTTTTTAAAGCAAGGCCGGTGCCATACGCAATTCGTCCTGCAGTCGAGGCAGAGCTGGAGAATTTGGAAAAAGCAGGCGTGTTATCCAAGATAGATTGGAGCGAGTGGGCAACACCCATCGTTCCGGTCATGAAGAAAACATTGAATAATGATAAAGCTGAAGATCAGAGAAAAATTCGCATCATGTGGGTACTTCAAGGTGACTGTAAACCCGGCCCTTCACACGGTACAGTATCCTCTTCCGAGGATAGAAGATATTTTCGCCTCACTATACGGAGGGAAACGTATCACCAAAATTGATTTGGCACAGGCATATCTACAGATGGAGGTTGAGGAGGCCTCTAAAAAGTGTCTCACGATAAGCACACACAAAGGCCTGCACCAGTACAATCGACTGGTTTTCGGAGTAGCATCAGCTCCAGCTATCTGGGAAAGAGCTGTGGAGCAAGTCCTGCAAGGGATTCCAGGGAATCAATGCTACCTAGACGACATCCTTGTAACAGGAGAAAACGACAACGAGCACCTTGCCAATTTGGAGCAGGTGCTCACTAGGCTGAGAGAACGGGGCCTACGAGCAAATCGCCCCAAGTGCGAATCTTTCCAGAAACAAATATCATATTGCGGCCACATAATTAACGAAGAAGTGTTGCATAATTCACCTGAAAAAATTGAAGCGGTTATAAAAGCACCAGCACCTGAAAATGTCTCACAATTAAGGTCGTTCCTGGGATTGATAAATTACTATCATAATTTTTACCGAACTTGTCAACTGTTCTGCACCCTCTTAACGAACTGCTACAAACAGGAGTAAATTGGAAATGGAGCGAAGACTGTAAACGCGCCTTCCATAAATGCAAAGGCTTGATCACCTCCAAGGAAGTTTTGCCTCACTACAACCCATCACTGCCAATCAGAGTGGCGTGCGATGCATCCTCTTATGGCGTAGGAGTGGTATTATCGCATAGATTCCCTGAAGACTCGGAGCGGCCGATAGCTTTTGCGTCACGCTCATTGAACTCAGCTGAGCGTAACTATGCCCAGATCGACAGGGAAGCACTCAGCCTGGTATGGGGAGTGAAGAAATTCAACCATTACCTACACGGACAAAAATTTACCTTGTTGACTGACCATCAACCCCTCGTCTCCATATTCAACCCTAAAAAGGGCGTTCCCATTATGACAGCGCAAAGGCTGCAGAGGTGGTCACTTTTCCTAGGGCCACACCAATATGACATAGAATACAAAGGATCAAAACAGCATGGAAATGCTGACGGTTTATCACGTCTACCGTTGCCAACGGTAGAAGAGGCACCTGCAGTGGACCCGGTGGAGATGTTCCACTCAACCATAGTGGAATGTCTACCAGTAACAAATTCTACCATTGAAAAGGAAACAAGAAATGACCCGACTCTCTCACGAGTCTACGATTTAACGGTGAAGGGATGGCCAGCACGTGGCGAACCACTGTTGCCAGCTTTCTCGCAAAGTAGAGAACAGCTGTCAGTGTGCCGAGGAACCTTGATGTGTGAATCCAGAGTGGTGATTCCACCCAAACTCCAGGATAAAGTGCTAAAGGAGCTTCACGAGGGGCATCTGGGTGGAGTGAAAATGAAGAAACTAGCCAGAGCGTTTGTGTGGTGGCCAGGTATTGATGGAGACATCGAAGAAATGACCAAGGGCTGTGTAGGATGCCAGAAGGTCCAAAACGCCCCACCACAAGCCCCTCTACATCCATGGGAGTGGCACTCATCTCCATGGCAAAGGGTACACATCGACTTTGCTGGTCCATTTATGGACTCAATGTTCTTAATCGCGGTTGATGCACACTCCAAGTGGCCGAAGGTAATAAAGATGTCCTCCACCACCACGCAAAAAACCATCACAGTATTAAGGACCATATTTGCCAGGAATGGGCTGCCTGAACAGATCTGTTCTGATAATGGACTGCAATTTGTGTCATAAGAATTCAGGAAGTTCTTAAAAAACAATGGGGTTAAGCACTACACGTCCGCCCCATACCATTCCGCCACCAATGGATTGGCTGAAAGGTTTGTCCAGACCTTCAAGAAAGCCATAAAGGACATGGGTAATGAAGACATAAATCTACAGCATAAGGTCGATAAATTCCTGTTTGCATACAGGAATGCAACACATGTGATTACAAACCAAACTCCCACCATGATGTTTTTCAATAGAAGACTAAGATGCCGGCTGGATTTGATCAAGCAAAACATCAGAAGGGACGTAGAGAACCGGCAATGTCAATGCATGAATGAAAGGCCAACTAGAACCTTCCAGATAGGTCAACAAGTTTTGGCCCGGGACTACCGTACCGAGAAATGGCAGCCTGGAACTATTTGCACATGACTAGGACCGCTGATGTATAGCGTGGACATTGGAGAAAGCATAATAAGGCTCCATGCTGACCAGATAATAGAGTCATCCCAAAAGGGACAACCTACACCACAACTCTATACGCCTAATGATGAAGCAGAGATACCCATAGTATCTACCTCTGATCCGGTGATACTGGAACCAGATGAACCCGACACTGGCATTCAAGCCGAATCAACATTGCCAAAAGAACCTACTACACCACCAAAAACTACTACACCACCGAGGCGTTATCCGGACCGTGTCAGGAAGCCTCCAGAGAGACTGACTTATAATTGATTAACTGCAGCAAATGTGTAGATTATTGTTCTTGTAAACATGTTAATTAATGATGAATTAAAATGTTATGTACTGGTTGTCTAAAAGGGGAGGAATTGTGGTGTATGTGCCTTTAAGAGCCCATGTGTACTGTACTGCCGGTAGTGGCCACTCGGGCTATATAAGCCTGTATAGTGTCTTGTATCTTTTAGTTCACCTCCAGACTTTGTTCAGTAAACACCTGTTAAACCAACTCCTGCATTCTGTGTTTCCATTAACACACGGATACAACAGTTTCCTTCTCAATACTTGCGTTTATAACAGGCAAATATTCGACGATGGTAGCAGGAAATATCTCCACCGGGTCCACTGCAGGTTCTTCTTCTGCCATAGGCAACGGTAGGCGCGACAGCCCATCAGTGTTTCCATGATGTTTCGTACCTTTGTACTCTATGTCATACTGATGTGCCCCTTGAAAAACTGACCATCTTTGCAGCCGTTGCGCCATGATCACCGGAATGCCCTTCTTTGGGATAAAAATTGAGACCAGGGGTTGATGATCAGCCAGTTGGGTGAATTTCTGCCCGTGCAGATAGTGATTGAACTTTTTCACCCCCCACACCAGGCTGAGGGCCTCCCTGTCAATCTGGGCGTAGTTACGCTCGGCTGAGGTTAGCGAGCACGATGCAAAGGCTATTGCCCTCTCTGAACCATCACGGAATTTGTGTGACAGCACCGCTCCAATGCCGTAAGGTGACGCATCACATGACAACCGAATCTGTAGTGCTGGGTTGTAGTGGGCCAATACTTCTTTTGAAGTGATTTGGCATTTACATTCCTGAAAGGCACGCCTACACTCATCACTCCATTTCCATATTACACCAGTTTGAAGGAGGGCGTTCAGTGGGTGCAGAATTGTAGATAAATTCGGCAAGAACTTATGGTGGTAGTTCACCAACCCGAGGAACGACCTCAGTTGCGACACATTTTCTGGTGCTGGAGCCTTGACTACAGCCTCAATCTTGTCCGGCGACTTATGCATCCCTTCCTCATCAATGATGTGGCCACAATACGAGATTTGTCTCCTGAAGAACTCGCATTTGGGATGGTTGGCTCGTAGCCCATATTCCTGCAATCTCGTGAGCACCTTTTCCAGGTTGGCAAGGTGTTCATTGTCATTTTCGCCCGTAACCAGGATGCCGTCCAAATAACACTGTGTCCCCGCGATCCCTTGCAGGACTTGTTCCATTGCCCTCTGCCACATAGCCGGGGCCGATGCTACCGCAAATACCAGTCGATTGTACTGGTAAAGGCCTTTGTGAGTGTTTATCATGAGGTATTTCCTAGATGATTCTTCCACCTCCATTTGTAGAGTCGCTTGAGCCAGGTCAATCTTTGTAAAACGTTTCCCTCCAGATAGTGAGGCGAAAATATCTTCTATCCGCGGAAGCGGATACTGTACTGTGTGCAGCAGTGGGTTCACAGTCACCTTGAAGTCCCCACAGATGCAAACCTTCCTTGGCTCCCCAGGCGTGCTGCACAATGCATTCTTCATTACAGGAACAAGGGTGTGGCACACTCGCTCCAGTCCACCTTAGACAGCACCCCCGAATGCTGCAGACTCTCCAGTTCAGCTTCCACAGCTGGGCGTATCACGTATGGCACCGGTCTGGCCTTGAAAAATTTTGGGGTTGCGTTATCCTCAATCTTTACGGTTGCCCTTACTCCTTTTAGAGTCCCAAGTCCTTGTTGGAACACCTCTTCTGCGTCAGATAAAATTTGTGCCAGACGTCCATGTGCGACGTCATCATCTTTTTTGTCAGCCACAGTTAGTGCCAGAATGGAATGCCAATCCAATTGTAGTCTTTGGATCCATTCACGTCCCAATAATGGTGGTCCTCCATCTCGTAGTATATACATGTATAGTTTCTGTGTTTCCTTTCCGTTATATTCAACTGGCACACTTATTTTTCCTCTGGGGTAGACCTTTTGCCCCGTGAATGTCTTCAATACAATGGACGTGTCTTTTAAGGGTGTGTGTGAGATTAGCCGCTCATAGTCTCGTCGATTCATGACAGTTAGACTTAGATGTTCCTGTGAGATATGAACAATCTCCTCAAAACTTTTCTCCATTGGTTTAGCTGGGGTAATTAAATTCCGCAATAGGCCGCACGTACTTGCACCCATCAGATTTAATAATACCGACGCCCACTTTCCATCAGCCACCTCATTTGCCTTGCAGTACACTTCAATTCTTTCCACATACGTGGTCCAGTCTTCTACCTCGTTGTTGAAAGCAGTGATACTGCCACTTTTCGGCATCTTGGGCGATTTAAAAGGGTGCCTCCCGCGCTTTTGCTTCTTCCCCAATGGAATAAAATGGCGCCTCCCGCACTTTTGCTTCTTCCCCAACGGGACAAAATGGCGCCTCCCACGCTTTTGCTTCTTCCCCTTACTACCACGCTGCTCCTAGCGTTCTATGGGGTAATGGCGGAGACCCGCAGCTTCGGCGTGTCTCGCTTTCCTTCCCCCCCGCTTAGTTTCTCTCCGTTGTCCTGTTCTCGAGCACCGACCTCTCCACCCTCTCTCTTTTGTTTTCTTTTCCCGGCGACGCTGTGCGGCCCAATTTGTAGAGCCGCTCGATCGAGCTTGAGCCCACCGCAGTCCGGGAGGGTCAGCGCGCTACCTGCTACCAGCACGATTCGCTGGAACCAGAGTCTCTCCTGCAATTCTCCAAACACCGATGGATTCTTTGGGCCGTTGCCCTCGTTCGACGCCCGTTGCTCAGACAACGACCTTCCAGGACCTTCCTTTCAGGCGAGATCCCCGTGAGATGAAGCCACACTGCAGGTGAGTTCGAATTTACTTGTTGCCACTGTAAAGTCCGCGCCTCAATAATACACGGACTTCGGGAGAACAGTTTAACAGGTACTTTACTGAACAAGAGGCAGCTTGAAGCTGAAACTACAGAAGCCTGCTAGGGTCTTTTATACAGGGGTGGTCACTGCCAGCACTGCAGTCTAAGACCAGTTATTCCCTTAAAGGGACATACACAACAGTTAAAACTGCAGAAGTGGGTCCAGTAACAGGAAAGACAGATTGAAGTATTCACCAGTGCTGTGAGAAACGACTCACTGTTAATACCGCAGGAGTGAGTCCAGTACCAGCACTAACAGAGTGAGGGGTTCACCAGTGCTGTGGGATAAGGCTCACTGTTAATACTGCAGGAGTGGGACCAATACCAGCATTAACAGAGTGTGGGGTTCACCAGTGCTGTGAGATAAGTCTCATTGTCAATACTGCAGGAGTGGGACCAGTACCAGCACTGATGACGTAGGGTTTCTTAAGCGGTCGGTCCAGCGCAGGCGCAATGGGAGCGGCCCCGCCCCGCAGTCACGGCAGCCGCTATGGGCGGGGCTATGACCTCATCTGCGCACTCCCGGGTTCGCACTGAGGCGGTTTAACGGGTGCGCGGGGTCACATCGGAGCCACGTGATCCCTAGCCGCCAGTGCCGTCCAACATAGTGGGCGTGGCACTGTGGTGTTCCGGGCTCTGATTGGTCTGCGCAGACGGACTCAGTGATCAACATTAATTTGTTGCACTTGTGCGCTCTGTGGCTGCAGTGCGCATGCTCATTGCTGGTCCCATTCCCCGGATGAAATGCGGGCTCCTGTAAAACTCGGTTGAGGAAGAAACGGTTCCCGAGATAAAATGGCCGAGTTACAGGGGAGCCGCTGGAAACCGGCCTGAAGAGCGGCGGATGGAGCCGGATCAGAGACTGGGCGGGCGACAATGGTGCGGGTGAGTGTGGGGATCAGAAAATCACAGACATTTACAGCTCAGAAGGAGTCTTGTCCGCGCCGGCCTGCCCCACAGAGAGCGATCCTCCCCAGTCCCAATTTCCAGCTACTTCAGGACATCAGAAACAGGAGCAGGAGTGGGTGACACGGCCCTTGAGCCTGCTCCGACATTCAATCAGATCCTGGCTCATCATCGACCTCACTCCACTCTCCCACCCCATCTCCATATCCCTGGATTCCCCAGAGTCCAAAAATCCATCTCTCTCAGCCTTGAATTTAGCCAAAGACTCGGCACTCACAGCCCTCTGGGGCAGAGAATTCCTCAGATTCACAGCATCTGAGGGAAGAAATTCCTCCTCATCTCAGTCTTAAATGGCCGACCCCTCATCCTGAGATGCTGCCCCCCAGTTGTAGACAATCCAGCCTGGGAAACAACCTCTCAGCATCTACCCTGTCAATCCCCTTCAGAATTCTGTATGTTTCAATGAGATCAGCTCTCATTCTTCTAAACTCCAGAGTGTATCGGCCCATTCTACACAATCTCTCATCATAGGACAGCCCTCTCATCCCAGGAATCAATCTAGTGAACCTTTGTTGCACCGCATCCAAGGCAAGTATATCCTTCCTTAGATAAGGAGACCAAAGCTGTGCACAGTTCTCCAGGTGTGGTCTCACCAAGGCCCTGTACAATTGTAGTAAGACTTCCTTAATCTTAAACTCCAACCCCCTTGCAATAAAGGACAACATGCCATTGCCTTCCTTATCGCTTGCTGTACCTGCATGCTAGCTTTCTGTGTTTCTTGCACAAGGACAACCAAATCTCTCAACACCAACATTTAAAAGTTTCTCGCCATAAAAAAATATTCTGTTTCTCTATTCTTCCTACCAAAGTGAATAACCTCATATTTCCCTACATTATACTCCATCTGCCACTTTACTGCCCACTCACTCAGTCTATCTATATCCCTTTGCAGATTCTCTGTCTTCTCCTCGCAGCTTACTCTCCCACCTAGCTTTTTATCATCAGCAAACTTAGATACATTACACTTCGTCCCTTCATCTAGGTCATTAATATAGATTGTAAATAGCTGTGACCCCAACACTGATCCTTGCGGCACTCCACTAGTTATAGACTGCCAACCTGAAAAAGATCAGTTTATCCCTACTCTCTGTTTTCTGTCCGTTAACCAATCCTCTATCCATGCTATTATATTACCCCCAACCCCATGAGCCCTAATCTTGTGTAATAACCTTTTATGTGGCACTTTATCGAATGCCTTTTGGAAATCCACATATACTACCTCCACTGGTTCCCCTTTATCTACCCTGCTAGTTACATCGTCAAAAAATTCTTAATAAAATGTCAAGCATGATATCCCTTTCAAAAAACCATGTTGACTCTGCCTAATGTTATGATTTTTCTAAGTGAGTTGATACCACTTCCTTAACAGTGGATTCCAGCATTTTCCCAACGACTGATGTCAGGCTAACTGGCCTGTAGTTCCCTGGTTTTGCTCTCCCTACTTTCTTGAATAGCGGTGATACATTTATCACCTTCCAATCCACTGGGACCATTCCAGAATCTAGGGAATTTTGGAAGATCAAAACCGTTGCATCCACTATCTCTTCAGCCACCTCTTTTAGAACCCTAGGATGTAGGCCATCCGGTCCATGGGACTCTCTCTGACCTTTCTCCCCAGTCCATCTCCAGGACTAGTGTGTATCTGAGTCAGTGGGACGCTCTCTAATCATTCTCCCCAGTCCATCTGCAGGACCAGGGTGTATCTGAGTCAATGGGACTCTCTCTGACCTTGCTCCCCAGGTCGACGAAGAGCTATCCACCCTAATCCCACTTTCCAGCACTTGGCTCGTTGCCTTGTAGGTTACGGCACTTCAAGTGCATGATCCAAATACTTTTTAACTGTGATGAGGGTCTCTGCCTCTACCATCCGTTCAGGCAGTGAGTTCCAGGCCTGCACCACCCTCTGGGTGAAAAAAATTCTCCTCAAATCCCCTCTAATCCTTTGACCATCTGCTTTAAATCTATGCCCTCTGGTTATTGATGGACTGGGGAGAAAGGTCAGAGAGAGTCCCGTTGACACAGATACACACTGGTCCTGTAGACAGTCCACAAATGTTAGAAGGTAAGGCAGGAAATGGTGTGAATGAGACTGGGAGAGTCGGACCGCCGAACGCAATTATCCAGCATGAGGCCGTGCACTGGGATGTGAAGTGAGATCAGTTTCTGTCTCAACACACAATCACAATGAAGCTTGTGTGTGTTTTAGAGTAAAGGGGTTCGATCGAAGATGTGAGTTCAGTCTGGGGCAGAGCCCAGCAGACTGACACATGTCTGTTTATTAGGTGGGACTGAACTCACCGTCACCATCAGATCTCAATGTTAAAATAGCTCAGATCTGGTGACAAATCAAGGGGAAAGATTGAACAGAGAAACTAATTATAGTCAATTTATTGAACACGATACAGAGACAAACCTCAGAGATCTACACGGCCTGTGATCAGCAGGTACAGAGTATTGTCAGACAGTGAATGCTGAGCACTGCTTCATTACCTTTGGACATTCCCAGTGTTTGTTTCTGGGGATGGTGAAAGACATTTAATGCCGGGTGAGTGTTTGCCTCCTGTTTCATTGGTCACAGACACACACAATACAGAAGTAGAACAACACCGGTCAAAGCAAGCAGGGAATGTGCTTCCAAAATCAACGTCAAATACACAGGAGCATCAGATTCCCAGTGTATTCTGAAATGGTGACACCCAAACCAAGTAAAACACAGAATATAGTCTGAAATGGGGATGAGTAAAAATATTAGAAATAAAAGCAGATAATGCTGGAAACACTCAGCGGCTCAGACAGCGACTGTGGGGAGAGGAAGGTGGGGTTAATGTTTCAGATCCTGAACCTCTTCTCAGGAAAGGTCATTGACCTGAACCGTTAACCCCACCGTCCCCTCCCCACAGACACTACTGACCCGCTGAGTGTTTCCAACATTTTATGACTTTTTACAGAATTCCTGTATTAGCCATTTTGTAATAAGATTAGAAGTTTGTTTTGATATTAGAAGAGATGTGTGTTTATTCCCAGCTACAATGTCCGTTATATTCAGGGTGAGACTGCAATAAGTTCCTGTCCTTCCCCGGCCCCTCGCACAGCCCACCGGGCCCCTGCCTCCCGGTCCGATCCCCGGAGCACCCACTTGGCATCTGAGTGTGACCAGGCTTTCCAAAGTAAGTGTTTCATTGACCGTGCACCCTGCTGATGTGTGGAGATGTATGAAAAGTATCAACGAGCCTTGTCAGCGGGAGGGATTCTCAGGTGAGCAGCACCTGTGGGACAGGTAGACAGGTAACATTAGCCATTGTCTTCAGTCCCCGCCATGAGCTGTGTTCCCGAGGAATTGACTCCGTCCATCTCCCTGCCCACTCTCTGAGGCTGAATCAGAACCTTCGCAAACTTGCTTTCATATTAGTCCCTATGATCAGCATCCGACCGCATGTCCACTCCATCACCAAAACCGCCTTCCTCCACCTCGGTAATGTTGCCGTCTCCACTCCTGCTCAGCTCCTCTGTTGCTGAAACCCACATCCCTGCCTTCGTTATCTCTAGACTAGACTGTTCCAAAGCATTGGTCGGACTCCCATCTCCCACGCTCCATAAGCTTGAACACAGCCCAAACTCGCACCAAGTCCTGTCCACCCATCACCCATGTGTTTCTGACCTACATTGGCTCTTGATCCGGCAACACCTCGCTTTAAAAATTCCCATCCTTGTTTTCAAATCCCTCCATGGCCTCGCCCCTCCCTATCTCTGTCATCTCCTCCAACCCGAAACCCTCGAAATCTCTGTGATCCTCCAATTCTGGCCTCCTGCACACCCCCGATTACAATCACTCCGCCATTGGTTCCCATGCCTTCTACTACCCTAAAATCTGGAATTATCCCTCTCCTTTAAGATGCCCCTCAAATCCTACCTCTTTGACCAATCTTTTGTCACCTGTCCTGTTATGTGGCTCGGTGTCAATTTTTGTTTGATGACGCTTCTGCAAAGTGCCTTGGAACGTCTTATTACGTTAAAGGCATATAAATGAAAGCTGCTATTATGGAGACCTGTTATTTTGCCTCATCAACCTGATAAGTCGGGTATTTGGCTATCGTATCCAGCCAGGATCTTTGCTGCACGCCATGTCATTCAGAATCAGTCCCTGGATCCTGCAGATAAATTGCAGCACAAATAGCTGGGTCTGCGGCATTGGGTCGGAGGGACGGCAGGGCTGGGGTGTGGCGGCAGGCTTGAGTCAGCCAGGGACGGGCTGAGTCAGTGGGCAGGTGGGAGGGTGCTGGGTTGGTGGGGTTTCGCTGTTTGGCTGTGTCAGTGGGGTGGATGAGCAAAATATAAGATCGTCACCAAGAAATCAAATAGGAATTCAGAAGAAACTTATTTTGCCAGAGATTGGTGAGAATGTGGAACTCGCTACAACAGGGAGTGGTTGAAGCGAACGTGGTGAGGTTGGAGGAGATGGATACAGGTTTAAGAAGATGGTTAGCAGTGGGGAAGAGAAGCCGATTTTTTAGCTTTGCATTCGAGAATGTTTCTGGAATAGTGAGCAATTTTGGCAGACGACAGCAGGACCCGATAATGCTTTGTGTGGTCCAGCCAGATCTGGTGGCAAATGGCTAAACCAGTTGTCTGCCATATCCGTTCACGAGGACAGAGAGCATGATTAATTGAGATGGAGGTTGAAATCACCAAGGATGAGAAGTCGCTCGGTGCAGGTGCTGAGGGAGGAAAGCTGTGAAGCTATCTCGGTGATAAAATTATAATGGCACTTGGGTGGGCGGAAGAGAAGGGAAATTTTAAGTGATAGGTGAGAGTTGTGGAATAAGGTAAGATGCTCAAAGGAGAAGAAAGCAGCGGAGAAGTAGGGGGATAGACCAAGTTGTGATTGGGTGATGCGACTGCCCATGGCATTTGAGCAGGGCAAGTGGTAGAAGGTATAGCCAGGTGCGGCGGCTTCATTTAAGGGTAAGGTGTCATCACCCCTCAGCCAAGCTTTCCTCAGGGCCATGATTTCGATGCAGTCATCCATGAGAAGCTCATGGATGGCAAGGAACTTGCTTGCAGCAGAATGGAGATTCTGGAGGGAGATGGGGAGAGGTTCGGTCATGGCTGACCCACTGCCAGCGTCCACAGGGTCTGCGCTGGGAGGGGTGAGTTGAATGGAAGGAGATTGACAAGATTAGCCCCCAAAGGGCAGGGTCGGCAAGAGAGGGGAATAATACAGTTGGGGTAGCTGCTCGTGAGGAGGTAGCGACAAATGCCACGTTGGGCCGTTCGGAGGATGCCAAGAGAGGCTCAGAGGGAAGCTGTAGAACTATCTAAGAGGGCGTCAAGACTGGGACGGCAGCAGGAGAGTAGGTCAAAGAGTAATGAAGGGTTTGTGTTGGGATTTGGAAGGGCAGTGTATCTGAGAGAGGAGAGGTGAAAGGAAGCATAATGACAGGAGAGAGCGATCAGGGAGACATAAAGAGAAAAGGAAAAGGGAAGAAGCAAGTGGCAATAGAAATGAACTGCTAGGGTCCACACCGCCATCCAAGATCAGCGGGACTCACTGGATTTCACTGGGCAGCTGTCTGTGTCACACCTGCTGTGGAGAGTTGATCGTAACACTCGGGAAATGATCGATCCCAGAGCTAACAGCTGATGGGGGAGGAGGGACTTGACATCATATTTAACAAGGCAGCGCTCTCCTTCTCATTTTAATATTTCCATCCAACCCTCCTGTTAATATATTTATTACAGAGCATCAGAATCCGGGAACGCCTGTCAACACAATGGCTAAGGTGCAGACTGGGAGGAAGATATTTTGATGATCAGGAGCCTGAGCATAGACACAGGTAGGTTCACACAATACTTTAAAGTACAATTTCTGTCCCGACAAAAGGTCCAGATCTCCTGCCTGAACTTGCAGATCACACAGGAAGAGGGAACAGGAGAGGGGCTGAGTACAAAGAGGGAAGTGAGTGACCATCTAGAGAGGCATCGCAGTCACAGGTGCAGGGAGCCCCTGAGTACTGGAACTGTCCAATAGATGCCTGGTATTGAGGGCCGTAAGTTGGATGGAGACAGTGACTCAGAGGACGGCATTCCTGAGCAACAGTGTGCAACCAGGGAGCAGGGGGCCACACAATGGGGCGGGGTTGAGAGACTGGTGTGGAACAACAATAGAATAGCGATAGTGGTGGGAGATACTATAGTCAGGGGCACGGACAGAATCGTCTGCAGCCCTCAGCAGGTTCCGATTGGCAAGATGCCTCCCTGGTGCCAGAGTAAAGAGCATCCTGGAAAAGATGGGTTCATCTCTGGGAAGGGAAGGACAGCAGAAATTACCAATGGTCGGAATCTGTTCCACGGATAGAAATACATTTATAGAGGTAATATTGAGACTGAAGCACTAGACTAAAGACAAGGCCTCAAGGTGGTGATCTCTGGATTGTTTTGCACTGGCCCGCTTAATGACGGAAATATGAGGCAGGTCAATCTGAGACTGCTTGGCTGGAGCAGGAGGGAAGGGTTCACGTTCTTGGGGCACTGGAGTGAGTTCAGGGAGAAGGGAAGGTTCGGCTGCGATTTGAATCCACCAACAACGGTTTTACAGAATAGGTGAATGGAGCAGTGGGAAGAATCGACTGATACGACTGTAGGGTGGGAATTATCCGCATCTGAGACTAGAAAGCGGAATTAATAAAACTGTTGGAGCTGAAACAGAATATTTATGAAATAATGAAAAATTATTAGCAGGAAAAGGGAAGGTTGTTTTCGAATAGTGAGAGATGAAGTTACTTGGTGTTAAAAAAATGTAAAATAAAAATGGGTCAACATTCCAAAGAATTGGATTTAGGATTGTATATTGTGCCTGAAAATGTACAAATCATTCCAGAGACATTTTGAAGGTCAGAAGCATGAGAGATGTGATTTAGCATCAATAGGACAGGGCCAGGGATTTCACTGGACTCAGAGACATGTTCCTGGTCATAACATTTTCAGGAGAGAGAAAGACAATTGTGGATGCCAGAATTAATAAAGGACAGCACTAGAAGAACAACAAAACACTTGGATTTCGACAGCATCTTTAACATAGTAAAATGTTCCAAGGCGCTTCACAGGAGCATTATCAAACACAATGTGACACCAAGCCACATAGAGCGATATTAGGACAGGTGAACAAACGCTTCTTCATAGAGGTAAGATTTAAGGAGCCTCTCAAAGGGTGAAAGATATTTTGAACAGAAGGATGTTCCTGTGGCTATATTAAGATAGAATCCGTGCATTTTAAAAGAAAATAGTGAAAAGGCACTATTACACATTTTGAATAATTCGTTTGAAAAAGGTGTCATGCCAGAGGACTAGCAGATGGATAACGTTATACATATATTTAAGAAGGGGGATCAAACATATCTAGGAAACTATAGACCAGTCAGCATAACATCAGTAGTAGGAAAAATAATGGAATCTGTACTATAAGAGAAAATAGAAAAACATCTAGAAATCAAAAATATAATAATAAGGAATAGTCAACGTGGATTTCAAATGGGGAAGTCTTGCTTGACCAGCTTCATTGAATTCTTTGAAGAGGGAACTGAGAGTAGACAGGGGTAATGTAGTAGATGTAAAATATCTAGATTTCTAAAACTCCTTTGATAAGGTACCACATAATAAGCTAATGAATGCGGATAGAGGATGAAGAATCGGTGGGCATGTAGCAGAATGGATATCTAGGTGACTGCAAGACGGAAATCAAAAAGTAGGGATAAAGGGTAGCTATTCAGTGTAGCAGAAGGTGGGTAGTGGTGTTCCAAAAGGATCAGTGCTGGGACCACAGTTGATCATCATTTATAAATTCATGATTTAGAGCTTGGAGTCAAAAACATAATTTCTCAATTTGTGGACAACATCAAATTGGGAGGGATAGTCACGATTGAGGAGGACTGCAATAAATTACAGGAAGACATTAATAAACTTGCAGAATGGGCATTTAATTGGCAAATGAATTTTAGCATGGATAAGTGTGATTATATTACATTTTGGTAAGAAAAGTAAGGTCACGTATTACTTAGAAAATAAGAAACTATATGGGGTAGTGGAGCAAAAGGACCTTGAGTACAAATACACGTCATTAAAAGTTACGACGCAGATCAATAAGGCCATAACAAAAGCAAACCAAGCACTAGGTTTTATTTGTAGAGGGATAGAATTGAAAAGTAGAGAATTTATTCTAAACTTGTATCGAACCTTGGTTAGACCACACTTGGAATACTGTGTATAGTTCTGATCACCATATTATAGAAAAAGCATATAGAGGCACCGGAGCAGGTGCAAAAAAGATTTACAATGATGATACCAAAACAGCGAGGTTATACCTTCCAGGAAAGTTTGAACAGGCTGTGTAACTTTTCTCCTGGAAAGAGAGGGTTGAGGGTGACCTATTAGGAGTATTTAAAATTAGAAAGGTTTTGATATAGTAGACAGAGTGTTTCCACTTATGGAGAAGAATAAAACTAGAGGCCATCAATATCAGATAGTCGCCAAGAAATCAAGTAGGGACTTCAGAAGAAATATCTTTAGCCAGAGAGTGGTGAGAATGTGGAATTCGCTACCATCGGGAGTGGTTGAAGCGAATAGTACAGATGCATCTAAGGGGACGCTGGATAAGCCTATGAGGGAGAAGGCAATAGAGGGGTATGCTGATAGTTAGATTAGGAAGAATGGGAGCAGGTTCGAGTGGAGCATAAATGGACTGGTTGGGCCAAATGGCATGTTTTTTGCTGTATATTGTTTGTAATTCTATGTAATCCATATGTAAACAGTTAAGCAATAAGAGAGGAAAAAGCAGTGTTCCCACTAATTTATTTTGCGTGCGGGGCCCATTCACAATTTTGTGAATGTGCCAAATCTACTATAGAAAAGCCGGTAAGCAGCCTGTGTGGGATCTCCAGATAGCTGTGTGGTTGTGCAGCTCAGCGGGAACGTTGCAGTGGAGGTGAGATGGGGGAGCTGGGGGAAACTCGTGGAGGGCGAAGGTTTGGGGAGATTCAAAATATTTCCTTTGATGGTTGAAGTGAAAATGTTGATGTACTAAAGGAGGAGGATGTGGATTCATAGTTCGAGATCACTGTAGAGAAGGATTTCGATCTGAGTGAAATAGCCAAGGTAGATAAGTCACTGGGCCCAGAGATAATGCACCCCAGGCTGTTAATGGAAATCAGAGGGGAGATATAAGGGACTCTGACCACAGTTTTTCAATCCTCATATAATATCAGAAATAGAGGTGGACTGAAAGAGCCCAAACAATGTTTCTGTTAAAATGGGGAATGAGGATCAGTGGCTAACCAGAGCCCAATTATCCTGTTATTGGTGAGCAAGCTGTTCCAATCTGTAATTCCAGGTTGAATCAGTGAACAGTTAGAGATAAAAGGGAGGCTGGAACAGATTAACTGTAGACAGGTTGTATTTCACGAATTTGATGCAGCTTTTCTGAGACGTGTCTGTATAGATCTGATATAGAAAGCACCCATCACCCGTGTGCTTTCTGACCTACATTGGCTCACGATCCGGAAAAACTTTGATTTTAAAATTGTCATCCTTGTTTTCAAATCCCTCCATGGTCTCTCCACTCCCTATCGCTGTCACCTCCTCCAACCCTAATCCCTCGAGATCACTGCGATCCTCTGATTCTGGCCTCTTGCACACCCCCGATTTTAATCAACCCGCCATTGGTGGCCATGCCTTCTACTCCCCTAAAGTCTGGAATTCCCCCTCTCTCCTTTAAGACGCTCATTAAAATCAACCTCTTTGACCAAGCTTTTGTCACGTGTCCTAATATGTGGCTCGGTGTCAAATTGTGTTTGCTAACGCTCCTGCAAAGTGCCTGGGAACATCTTATTACATTAAAGACACTATGTAAATTAAAGCTGATAATGTGGAGACTGTAATCTTGCCTCATCAACCCGATAAGTCGGGTATTTGGCTATTCCCCCCAGCCAGGATTCTTGCTGTACGCCATCTCATTGGGAATCAGTCCCTGGATCCTGCAGATACTTCACATCACATTCAGCTTGTCTGCAACCTTATGCCAGGCGAGCGACAGTGTCATCCTGTGGGCTTAGTGTTCTAGAGTACTGAGCCCGCCCTCTTGTGACAGACACGGTGCACTGCCATCCTGTGAGGTGGGGCTCGGTTCGTGGATTGTCTCTGTTGGGCTGGGTCAGGTGGGTGTGGGGTGCGGGGCTGGGTCAGTGGGTGCGGGGCTGGGTCAGTGGGGTGTGGGGCTGGGTCAGTGGGGTGCGGGGCCGAGTCAGTGGGGTGCGGGGCCGGGTCAGTGGGGTGCGGGGCTGGTCAGTGGGGTGCGGGGCTGGGGCAGTGGGGTGCGGGGCCGGGTCAGTGGGGTGCGGGGCCGGGACAGTGGGGTGCGGGGACGGGTCAGTGGGGTGCGGGGCCGGGTCAGTGGGGTGCGGGGCCGTGTCAGTGGGGTGCGGGGCCGGGTCAGTGGGTGCGGGGCCGGGTCAGTGGGGTGCGGGGCTGGGTCAGTGGGGTGCAGGGCCCGTTCAGTGGGGTGCGGGGCCGGGTCAGCAGGGTGTGGGGCCGGGTCAGTGGGATGCGGGGAAGGGTCAGTGGTTTGCGGGGCCGGGTCAGTGTGGTGCGGGGCCGGGTCAGTGGGGTGCAGAGCCAGGTCATTGGGGTGCAGGGCTGGGTCAGTAGGGAGTGGGGCCGGGTCAGTGGGGTGCGGGGCCGGGTCAGTGGGGTGCGGGGCCGGGTCAGTGGGGTGCGGGGTTGGGTCAGTGGGGTGCGGGGCCGGGTCAGTGGGGTGCGGGGCCGGGTCAGTTGAGTGCGGGGCCGAGTCAGTGGGGTGCGGGGCCGGGTATGTAACGTGTGGTTGTGGGGCCGCATCAGTGGGGTGGGGGAACAACAACACATGATCTGTATAGTGTCAGTGAGGAGGGTAGCTCCAGATTACACGGCCTCACTGCAAATAAAACATGCATTTTAGGTAAAGCTAGAGAACCAAATGAGGGAGAAGAATGAAAGTTTATGCTGCTGGGGTTAGATGAAGAGCAGTGGGAGGAGGCTCGTGTGGACCATAAACACTGGCGTGGAGTTTGAACAAATGACCTGTTTCTGTTCTGTACCTTCTGTGTAATTCTCTTTAAAAAGGGAAGTGACGATGGCACATTTTCTGAAGCAGTGTGGTGCAAAGAAAAAATCGATGCTTTGGTTTAATTCTGTAGCCTGCAGCAATCAAACTCCTCCGGTGGAACTGGGAGATTCCAGTCGCCCAGCCACAGCATGTGGAATTTTCTGTAAAAGTGAAATGAGTTTAACTGTTTCTATAACATTAAACCACAAGGAGAGTGCTGGATTAAAGAAACGTGGGTGAAGAGTTAGACACGTGTTTCTTCATCTCCAGCCTCCATTTCCCATCAATGTTTTGTCACCTCCCGAATCTCTGCCCATCTTTTTCACAACTTCATGTTTGAATCTCTCCAATCGGGTTTCTGCTCCTGCCAAAGCCCTGAAATGGCAGTAATCAAGGTCTATGACTGACCATGCTAAACTCTCCTTCCTTGTTCTTCCTGACCTCTTTGACGCAGTCGAGCACAACATCCTCCAATGCCTCTCCCCTGTTGTCCAGCTCAGTGAGACTGTGCTCGCTTGGTTCCATTTTACCCATCCAATCGTAGCAGGGAATCTTCATCAATGGCTTCTCTTCCCACTCCTGCAATGTTACCTCTGGAGTCCCCCATGGATCTCCCCTCGCCCCCTCCTATTTCTCATCTACATGCTGCCCCTTGGAGACATTATCCAAATATAAGAGATCCACTTTAATATTTACGCTGAGAGCACTCTGCTCTACATCTCCAGCACCTATCTCGACGCCTCTGTTGCTTGTCGGTTCTCACGCTGCTTGTCCAACAGCTTTTCTGTTATGACCTACACATTTCTCCAAATTCACATTGGGAAGACTGACGACATGGTCTTTGGCCCCCGCCGTAAATTCTGTTCCCTCGCCGATGATTCCATCCCAGTCCCAGCCAATGTCTCGCATTGTTCATAACCTCAGTGTTCTGTTGGCGCAAAGCTGAGCTTCTGACCTGATCTCCTCTCCTCGTAATGACCGCTTATCTCCACCTCCGTAACATCGGCATTCCTCGTCCCTGCTTCAGCCCATCTGCTACTGAAATCGTCATCCTTGTTTTCATCACCTGGAGACTTAATTTTGCATTGCTCTCCAGGCCAACTTTGCTCCTTTCACCCTCTGTAATCTTAAGTGCATCAAAAACCCTGCTCATCGATCACCCCTGTCCTTGTGAACCTACATCCCCCAGCACCTCCAAATTAAAACTCTCATCCTCTTTTTAACCCCATTGCTTGTCTCGGTCCTAATTGTCTCTGTAACCTCCTCCAGTCCTAAAATCCCCCACCACCAAGATCTCTCTGTTCTTCCGACTCTGGTCTCTTGTGCATTTCACGCTGTCCTCACTCTAACTGGATCACATCTCCATGAACCCCCAACGTCACTGCTCATGGAGACCAGAGGAATCAAACCCAGACATATACAGTGTAAGTGGATCGATATTCATACAATACCAGAATTTAATATCAAACCTCAACCAATCAACACAAACCTGTAAATAAAGTAATACAATACCGCCACACTGTGTACAACCGAGTGGGGGATCATTCAATTTATCAAGGATCACCCACTTCACATTTCCCTGAATATTCCCTGTCTCAGGAATAAGGCTGGATTTAGCCTGCACTGTGAGTAAATCTCACCAGTGTGGTGTCTCGGCCAACGGGAGCCCCTCTGGAACTCGGTTGTGGAGATCAGCGGGACTCACTGGATTTCACTGCGCAGCTGTCTGTGTCACACCTGATGTGGAGAGTTGATCGTAATGCTCAGGAAATGCTCGATCCCAGAGCTAACAGCTGGTGTACTGATGGGGGAGGAGGGACTTGATATCATGTTTAACAAGGAAACGTTCTCCCAGTCCTAGTGTGAGCAAGTACTGAGTGCGAGTCATCAAATAGTTCTCTGAGTTTGGGTAAATGTGAGAGTTCTTTAATTGTTATTTCTCTTTAAATCATTCTTGATAAGATTACTTAAGCAGTTTAAGTAAAGGGGAAAAGTTAAATATTTGGGATTCTGTTGGTTTAAGAGGAGTAAAACAACGTTACACTGCAGTAGGAGTAAATTGGCACAGCAGGCAGTGGAAACCAGTTTTCTAACCAATCAGCAGGGGTGACTCATTTGGCTGTAAACAAAAAACATTATAAAGAGACCAGTCCTAGTGCGAGCAAGCACCGAGTGCGAGCCATCAAAGAGTGGTCTGAGTTTGGGTAAGTGTGAGATAGGGTAAGTGGGGTGTCAGGTGCTCTTTTCAAACTTTAACTCTATGGGTTGTAGTTAATAAGGTCTTTCTGGTGCAGAGTGACTGTTGGTAAACCATTTAAATGGTTTAACTTGAGGGATTGATTTAATTTAAATCCAATTAATTAAAGGGGATACTAGCATCTAAAATTGGGCAGAGGCTGTCCATAACTAACAATAAAAAATTTAATTAATTACACAGAATGGAGCAGGTGATGTGTTACTGTTGCGAGATGTGGGAGCCGGTGAACCCCATTGCGGCTCACGGTGATTACCTCTGTGACAAGTGTCTGCTGCTACAGGAACTCCAGCTCCGTGTTGATGAGCTGGAGTCTGAGCTTCAGACACTGTGACACATCAGGGAGGGGGAGAAGTACCTGGACACTCTGTATCAGGAGGTGGTCACACCTATGAAGTTAATTAATTCAGATGTAGCCCATGGTCAGGGACAGGTCGGTGTGACTAGGAGTGAGGCAGGTACGGGGATCCAGGTGGTAGATCTGGAGGAGCCGCAGCCCTTGTTCTTGTCCAACAGGTTCGAGGTTCTTACTCCCTGTGGAGACAGGAACAGGGACTGCAGGGAGGATGAGCAACCTGGCCACAGCACCGTGGAAAGGGGGGCCATTCAAGAGGGGGGAGAAAACAGAAATGTTGTAGTGGTAGTGGATAGTATTATTAGGGGGATAGATAGAGTTCTCTGCAGCCGAGAGCGAGAGTCCCGAAGGCTGTGTTGCCTACCCGGTGCCAGGGTTAAGGACATCTCCTCTGGGCTGAAAAGAAACTTGCAGTGGGAGGGGGTGTATCCAGTTGTCGTGGCCCATGTTGGTACAAAAATCACGGGATTGGGGGTAATATTCTGGCATGGATAGAGGATTGGCTATCTAACAGAAGGCAGAGAGTTGGGATAAATGGTTCATTCTCAGACTGACAATCAGTAACTAGTAGTGTTCCGCAGGGGTCAGTGCTTCGTCCCCAACTCTTTACAATCTATATATAACGAATTGGAGGAGGGGACCGAGTGTAACATATCAAAGTTTGCAGATGATACTAAGATGGGAGGGAAAGTAGTGAGTGAGGAGGACATAAAAAACCTGCAAGGGGACATAGACAGGCTAAGTAAGTGGGCAGCGATTTGGCAGATGGAATACAATACTGGAAAGTGTGAGGTTATGCACTTTGGCAGGAAAAATCGTAGAGCAAGTTATTATCTTAATGGCAAGAAACTGGAAAGTACTGAAGTACAAAGGGACCTGGGGGTCCTGGTGCACGAAACTCAAAAGTTTAGTATGCAGGTGCAGCAAGTGATTAAGAAGGCCAATGGAATGTTGGCTTTCATTGCTAGGGGGATAGAATATAAAAACAGGGAGGTATTGCTTCAGTTTACAAGGTATTGGTAAGACTACACCTGGAATACTGCATACAGTTTTGGTGTCCATACTTAAGAAAAGACATACTTGCTCTCGAGTCAGTACAAAGAAGGTTCACTCGGTTAATCCCAGGGATGAGGGGATGGACATATGAGGAGAGGTTGAGTCGATTGGGACTCTACTCATTGGAGTTCAGAAGAATGAGAGGCGATCTTATTGAAACATATAAGATTGTGAAGGCGTTGGATTGGGTGAATGCGGGGAGGATGTTCCCGATGATGAGTGAAACTAGAACTAGGGGACATAGTCTTAGAATAAGGGGCTGCTCTTTCTTAACTGAGATGAGGAGGAACTACTTCACGCAGAGGGTGGTAGGTCCATGGAATATGTTGCCCCAAATAGCTGTAGAAGCTACATCATTACATAAATTTAAAACAGAAATAGACAGTTTCCTGGAAGTAAAGGGAATTAAGGGTTACGGGGAGCGGGCAGGAATTTGGACATGAGTCTAGATTCGGATCGGACATGGCCCTATGGGTAGCGGAGCGGGCCCACGGGCCATGTGGCCTGATCTTGCTCCTATTTTGTGTGTCTAATTCTGTTAGATTCAGGAGATGGTTCTGTGATAGTAGATTGGCGGTTAGGATCAGATCAGCCATGATCTTATTGAATGGTGGAGTTGGCTCGAGGGGCCGATTGGCCTACTCCTGCTCTTATTTCTTATGTTCTTATGTTCTCATTTTAATATTTCCATCTAACCCTCCCATTAACATTGTATTTAATGCAGAGCGCCAGAATCTGGGGAAGCCTGTCACCACCATGGCTGAAGGTCCAAACAGGGGAGAAGATTCAACAATAATTTGAATGGACACAGGTAGGTGGACACATGTAGGTTCAGAAAATTCATTAAAAATCAATTTCTGTCCTGACAAATTGTCCAGATCACATGCAAGTACCTGCAGCTCACACAGGAAGAGGGAATAGGAGAGGGACTGAGTAGAAAGAGAGAAGTGAGTGACCATCTAGGGGGCACTTCAGTCAGAGGTGGAGGGAGCCCCCGAGTACTGGAACTCTCCAATAGATACCTGCTATTGGGGAGTGTAAGGTGGATAGAGTCAGTGACTCAGAGGAGGGTCTTCCTGATCAACAGTGTGGCACCAGGGAGCAGGAGGCCACCCCGAGTGGGGCGGGGGTGAGAGGCAGGTGGGGCACAGGAATTGGAGAGCGATACTGGTGGGAGATTCTATAGTCAGGGGAACAGACAGTCTCTTCTACAGACTTGAGCAGGTGCCGAATAATAAGATGCTTCCCTGTTGCTAGAGGGAAGAAAAACCTGGAACGGGTGGGACCATCTCTGGGAAGGAATGGAGAGTTGAAAATAGCCATGGTCAGAACCAGTAACACGGATAGAAATACGTTTATAGAGGGAATATTAGGACTGGGGCTCTGGACTAAAAATCAAGGCCTCAAGGTGGTGATCTCCGGATTGTTTTGCATTGGGCTGCGTATGGAGGGAAATATGAGGCAGGTCAATGTGCGGCTGCAGGGCTGGAGCAGGAGGGAAAGGGTTCACGTTCTTGGGGCACTAGTGTGAGTTCAGGGAGAAGGGAAGGGACGGCTGCGATCTGAAGCGACCAACAACAATGATTTTCCAGAATGGGTGAATGGAGCAGTGGGAGGGAATTAGCTGATTTAACTGGAGGATGATAAATATCCGGATCTGAGGCTAGAGAGTGTAATGACTAAAACTGTTGAAACAGGAACACTAATGTAGGGGTTTCCATGATGTTGACTCAGTGCTGATGACGGAACTGCGATATATGTCCAAGTCGGGTCGGTGTTTGAGTTGGAGGGGAAATGGGAGCCGATGGTGTCCCCATGTACATTCTGCCCTTGTCCTCCTGGGTGCTGTGATCGATTAACTATGAGACAGGACTTAGATTTTAACGGGACTCGGAGTGAAACGGTCCTGATTATAACATTTTGAGGAAAATGAAACAATATTTGTGGATGCCAGTATTACTAAAGGGTTCTATGTCTGTGCTGGGACACAAGGATGTTCCCTGGAGTTATGTTAAGATCGAATCTATATGTACACAGTTAAGGAATAGGAATGGAAATAGCGCACTTCTCGGTGAGTTTTGCAGGCAATTGAGCAGTGGAGATGAGATAGAGAGGAAGGACTGTGTTGTGGGCAAACTCCTAAAATCTGGATTTGAAGAACGAATTAGTGAACATTTACAGATGCAGGGGATGATCGGGGTGGCTGGAACCGATAAACTGTCGATAAGTTATGTTTGACAAATTTGCACGTAGAATTGACTATAGATTGATGGAATGTAGCACATGTGATGTACGTGGGTTTTCAGAAGGTGTTTGTTAACGTGGTTCTTTGTATTCACAGATTGGAACTCGACAATCAATAAGTTCTTGACAAAGTGCGATGATTACCAGCTGTTCCAGTTGACGAAATTCTACCGGGTCAGACTGGAACAGGCGATTGAAGAGGGTGTGGAGGGACTCTGCCTCTGGTTAACAGGCGAGGCCCATCTCAGTGGATAAGTGGGAGGGACAAAGAATGAGTTTAGTTTATTCTAACATCACAGAACTGACAGAATCTCGTAACATAGGAGCAAAGGAATTGCTAGATGAGAAAAGACAGAGGTTTGTGTAATTCCCCATCAACATCCTGGTAGTCAAATGCTACAGTTAGTTTACAACAGACCCAGACATGAGTTGAGGAACATCCAAGTGGTGGAGAGCTTTGGGAACCATAGATCCAAAGACACCTGTTCCTCCCAAGCATGCTGCACTTACCACATGCCATATCTCAAATTACTCATACACTACATCCCAAAATGTGATTTTTCTGAAATAAATCTATCTAATTTGCCGTTTAATTAATCAATATTAACTGCTTCCGCCATCTCCCTAGGGAACCTGTTCCCCAGATTGACCACTCGCTCACTGAAATATTGTTTCCACAGAGTAGTTTTGAATTTACCCTCCTTCGAGCAAAGGCCGTGTCCTCTGTTTCTACTATACTGGACAAAGTGAATCAGCAATGATATCACCTCTTAACTTTCTCTTTTCTAGTGAGAACATGCCCAGTTTACACAATAGCTCCTCCTAATCCAACCCCTCCAGCCTCTCAATCACTCTAGTTGTTCTCTTCAATAGCTGCGATAACCTTTATACTGAGGCAACCAGAACTGTACAAGTATTCAAAGTGTGGGCACACCAATGATTAATAAAGGAGCGGGATTATCTCACTGCGTGTGCTTAATATTGACCTGTTAGCACATCCAGCATCTGATTTGCTTTCCTCACTGTCACTGAGAATTGTTGCAATATCAAATATTGGAATCGTAGAATGTTACAGCATGGAAACTGGCAAAATATCAAAGAAATTGATAAAACTGCAAATATTGTGAATCTGAAACAATGATACGAAGAGGTTAAAATACCCAGAGGATCTGTCAGTATCTGTACAAAGATCAGGGGAGCAGTTCTGGTTTAACTCTTGTGTGGAGTGAAAACAAAGGGAAACGGTTTTAGCAGGACTGGGAAAAGGAGAGACCAGAGGCAACAGACAGGAGTTAGAGGGAAAGCAATGAGTTGAGTGACCAGGAAACTACTTAATAGTTAATCGGTGAAATGTCGGACGACATAAAAAAATCCCCTGTCGGTTAAAGATAAGACATTAAAAAACAGAAGAGCTCAAATGGTGAAATAATATGAGACACAAAGATTTAAAAAAAAAGCAGTGTGGGGAAGGAAAAAACTGACTATCCACCATCAATACTGTGCAATTGTTTGTTTTCTCCTCCGAGACTAACCCCAACTTCCTGCTCACTACCCATTGCCGTTAATATCCCACCTAGTCTAATCCCAACCTCCTGCTCACTACCCATTACCGTTAATATCCCACCGAGTCTATCCCCAACCTCCTGCTCACTACCCATTACCATTAATATCCCACCGTGTGTAATCCCAACCTCCTGCTCACTACCCATTACCGTTGATATCCCACCGTATGTAATCCCAACCTCCTGCTCACTACCCATTACTGTTACTATTCCATCTAGTCTAATCACAATCTCCTGCTCACTATCCATTACTGTTAATATCCCGCCTAGTCTAATCCCAACCTTCTGTTCACGCCATGAAATCTAAAATTCCCTTTTCTCCAAAAACAATCAAATTATCTTTGCTTGCCTCGCAACAGTTTTGGGAGTAAATTATACATTCTAATGTCCATGTACGGAAATAAATGTATCCACCCTTGCCCTTCATACTTCCAATTAGCCTAAATTTATGGCCTCTGACCAGACAGTGGAAACAATCTGCAAACATTTCTTTCATCATAAGCTTTCAGAAACTGAAGACTTCCATCAACTCCTCGCCTAATCCATTCAACTCTTGTCACATGAGCCCTAAATTCTCAAATTCCCTCCAACAGGAATTCCACATCCCAGTAATATCCCAGTGAATCTGCTGAACGGTTTTTAAATTGCTTTTATTTCCTTCCTACAATTGAGTTTCCAAAACTGTACTGGATAAATTACCTGCCCCTGTGCTCTTAGTGTGGAACACCACTCCCCATTGTCCTCCAGTTAAACATTGGGAAGACTGATGCCATCGTCTGCTACCCCGCCACAAATTCCACCTCCTCGTCACTTGAGTCCATCTCCCTCCCTGGCCACTCCCTGATACTAAGCCAGGCTGTCAGCAATCTCCATGTCCAATCTTGCACTGAACTCCCAGCCCCATATACTCTCCATCACAAAGGTCCCCTACTTCTATCTCCATAATATTGCCTGCCCCTACCTTGTCCGACATCCAGTTCTGAATGAGCAGAAACTTTCTCCAATAAAATGTTAGGAAGACCAAAGCAATTGTTTTCGGTACCCGCCACAAACTCCGTTCCCTAGCCACTGATTCCATCCCTCTCCCTAACATCTGTCTGATGCTGAACCACACTGTTCGCCGCCTGGTTGACATATTTGATCCTGAAATGAGCTTCTGACCACATATCAGCAGTATAATTAAGACCTCCTGCTTTCACCTCCGTAACATCGCCCGTCTCCGCCCCTGCCTCAGCTCATCCGCTGCTGAAACACTCATCTATGCCTTTGTTACATCTAGACTTGACTATTCCAATGCACTCCTGGCAGGCCTCCCACATTCTACCTTGCATAAACTTGAGGTCATCCAAAACTCGGCTGCTTGTGTCCTAACTCGCACCGTCATGCTCACCCATCACCCCTGTGATCGCTGATCTACTTGGGCTCCCGGTTAGGCAACATCTCGATTTCAAAATTCTCATCCTTGTTTTCTAATCCCTCCATGACCTTGTCCCTCCCTATCTCTTTACTCTCCTTCAGCCCCACAACCCCCGAGATATCTGCGCTCCTCGAATTCTGCCCTCTTGAGCATCCCTGATTAAAATCGCTCAACCATTGGTGGCCGTGCCTTCTATTGCCTAAGCCCTAAGCTCTGGAATTCCCTGCCTAAACCTCTCCGCAGTGCTACCTTTCTTTCCTCCTTTAAGATGCTACTTTATACCTATCTCTTTGACCGAGCTTTTGGTTACCTGCCATAATTTCTCCTTATGTGGCTCGGTGTCAAATTTTATTGTCTTATAACACACCTGTGAATCGCCTTGGGACTTTTTACTACGTTAAAGGTGCTATATAAATGCAGGTTGTTGTTGCCTTTGCCCATCTCCTGCTGAACACTCATTCATGCCTTTCTGAAGTCCAGACCCAACTGTTCCAATGCTCCACGGACTGGTCTCCTTCCTTGCACCTTCTGTAATCTTCCACTACTCCAGAATTCAGCTGCTTGCCCCTGCACAGGTTTTATTCAGATATCACTCGTGTGCTCACTCACGTTTAATGATTCCCGGTCCTCGAATGCCTTCATTTTAAAATTCCCATTCTGCTCTTTAAATAACTTAATGACCTCGACCTTCCCTATCTCTGTAACCCACTCCAGCCCTACAACCTCCCGTGCAAATGGAATTCTCCGTTGCTCTGTCTCTGAACTCTTGTGCACCTCCTCCTTCACACCACCACTGGTGGCTGAGTGTTCAGTTGTCTTGGGCCCCACGCTCAGGAATTCACTCCATCAACCCCTCCACCTCCCTCTACTCCTTAAACCTTACCTTTCCTCTCGCTTCTGGCCACATCTGCTGATTTATCCTGCTTTGTCTCGGGCCCATTGTCTGATTCCGCCTCTGTGAAACACCCTGGGACGTTTTTCTATGTTAAAAGCCTTATATAAATGTAAGTTGTCGATGGAAGTCCTGACTATGCATTGCTGGATATGTGCTCCCAGTTACTGAGGTTTCATACCAGCAGCGGGTATACAAACAATTGAGTACCTGACATTTCACTTACCGAGGAAACATTTGATTGGATTTTTTATCATTTTTATTATAGGTCAGTTATCCTGACCAATATATCAACAGTGGTTGTTTCGAATAGGCGGTGGCAATTCCTCAGTTTTCTAGCTGATTCCCTCCCTTCACATTTGACCGTTCCCTGCCACTCGATTTCTGATTCGCTGCTGTTTTATTTCTAAGTAAATCACAAAGTGTGACAGCAGGCAGTAAGTGTGAGAAGCAAGTGTATCACATTCTCAATCAGTAATCTGATGTCATGTTGGACAATGAAGAACAGAGAAAACTAATCTCATTAAAACCACTGCAGATTCTCAGTGATTCCTCATGCTCCAGGAATGATATTTCTGATTTCTATTTTTCTTTTATCTCATTTATTTGTCATTAATGGCTGAAGCAAGATGTTTACAGGATACTCAAACCCTGTTCAGAATGTATCAGTACCCGGCCCAGTGATTGCTCTCTGTGCACAAACAATTGGGAGATCCCAGCACTGAGCAGATCCTTTCCTTCTCATTCTCGGTGTTTGTCTTTCACTCCGCTCCTCAATATATTCATTATTATTCTTTACAGAAAGTCACTGAACTTGCGGAGAAGGGAAACTGGGTGTACAGTTCCAAACTTCTCCTAAATCTGGTGATGGAGAAAGGCTCTGGGGCCCGAAGGGTGATGTGGGAATCCTTTGTGAAAATGCGCCACAGGTTACCAAAGCTGGAAAAATTCTGAAAGAAATACAGGTACCTGGTAAGGTAAAATCACACACTGAATGCAAATTCAGATTTGACTGTAATATTGCATAGATCTGATATCATGAAATCAAATTGATTTCAACAGGTTCGGATCCATTTGCTTACATAAAAATTGCACAAGGTTTATCCGAAATACCCAGTCACCTGAAAGGTAAGTGATGATATGGAGATTTCAATGCATTTTTTCACTTGAGAATCAGAATGTTTGACAGGAGCTGTTTGTTTAGAGGTTGTCCGAATCTGGGATGCTGAAGTTCAAAGGCTGAGGAAACAGGATTGAACATCATTTGGATTCGTGATTAATCCACAAAAGTTCTGCGTAGGTTCAGTTTACAATTAACACCGATTTTTGAATTATTGGTAAATTTGCAGGTCTTGTATGCTCCAGTTAATCCAACTGCATATCGCCTACACCTGGCAGGATCCTGATACACTGTGAAACCCCATACACACCTGGCAGGATCCTGATACACTGTGAAGCCCCATACACACCTGGCAGGATCCTGATACACTGTGAAACCCCAGACACACCTGGCAGAATCCTGACACACTGTGAAACCCCATACATATCAGGCAGGATCTGGATGCACTGAAACCAAGGTCCCTGATCCTGATGTGGAAGTTATTGTGCGCCTGGGCTTCTATTCCAGCATAAACTGTCAGAAAAATGATTGAGAAATGGGAAACAGTGAATTATTTTCATTGTACATCACGTCATGAACCGTCCAATCGTGTTCGATCCAGTCTGAGAAGATGTTCAGATGTTCACACAATCAAACAATAACCGAGGAGGAACATGAGGAAAAGGCCATGTTATGGGTGATTAGAAACTGATTGTCCTATTCCCCCTGGCAGTGAAACAGACAAACTAGGCACAGAGAAGCTTGTTGTACTGAAAGAAGCTTTCATTCAGGAGGATTTTGAATCCCAATTTACTGATTATCAGAAACATATTCGTAATTTTCAAAACTACATTGTAGGAAACTCTTATCCAAATGAAACTATGGTGCGTAATTATTGTAACTGTTGAAATTAACTCTCAATCTTTTCTTCGCTAACATTATAATCAATTAAGTGTGCTGTAGTTTTACTTCTGATTTTAATCGGTTACATGATGAGACAGTTGCATAAACAAAATAATGTAAGTGTAAAATCAGTGAAAAACTTTTCAGATTTTCTGAAACACAAAAGGAGGATGTTTAGGGGAACAAGAGATGACTTTGGTCCAAACAAGTCTGTCCCTGTTAGAGGTTAACCCACCTGCCCCTCCTCTGTGTATCCACAGAAACACAACCATTGTATCTTGTCCCCACTTACACTGCCCCTTAGTGTCCTCCCTGGTAACTGGTTCCCCGCTCTGTTACCCTTCGGTGAAAAAGATTACCCTGATTTCCCTTCCTACTCCTGGCTTCCTAGTGTCTGTTTTCTCTATTAATTGTGTTCTTTGTGAGTTACTTTCCTGCATTAATTTTGTGAATTCTGTTAGAAATTCTGATCTATATTTAAATATCCGAAATCTCTGCTGAATAAAACCTGCAAAACCCGCACCCTTTCCTCTGCCTTAGTTCCTGATGCACATGATCATATTTCTTTCTGCACCTTCACCATTGCAATAACATTCTTCCTGTGCTGGGTTGAATAGAAGCACACACAATACCTGCCCAGGACCTGACACACTAACAGGGGAACTTCTGCACATTCACAGTCCGTCCCTCTCCCAGTGCTCACACTACCCCAGATAACCTGCACAGGACCTGACACACTAACGGGGGAACTTCTGTACATTCACAGTTTGTCACTCTCCCAGTGCTCACACTGCCCCAGATAACCTGCCTAGGACCTGACACACTAACGGGGGAACTTCTGTACACTCACAGTTTGTCCCTCTCCCAGTGCTCACACTACCCCAGATAACCTGCCCAATGTCTGATACAATAACCGTGGGAATCCTGGCCATTCACAGTCTGTCTCTCTCCCAGTGCCCACACTAACCGAGTTAACCTGCCCAAGACCTGATAAAGTAACAATTGGTCTTCTGCACATTGACCCTCTCTGTGAGCAGCCAATCTCGTTTTCCATTGCGGCAGAAGTTGAGCACCACTGACGGTTTCATATATTGATCCACTAGAAACTCTACTGTCGTATAACCAGGCTCATGTGTGGATTTATAATGAGATGTCTTTAGTACAGGGCAGGCCGGATAGTATTAACCATTGGGGAATATATCATCTTCATAGAAATCTCCATGTTCAGTGAATATTAGAATCAAGTGAGGATTAGAAACTTTTCTCGGCCATTGCTCACTTCAAAGTGCGGTTTCCATTAACTGAGTTTTAATTTCTACACGAACCTCTGTTGAAGCTGTGAAGTGAATCTTGCAATATTTGACTGAATAGTGAAGTGATATTGAGCTGTTTTGTGTTAATACAACTAACATTGAAAACCACTTTCTGTCTGTTCTAATTGAAGATGTTAAACAGAAACACAAGGAAACACTCTGGGTACAAACTGAAACACTGAGAGTGAACACTATCCTAATAAAGGAGATGGTTAAGATTTTCCAGCTGGTTGATTGATACGCTGAGCTAACGGTCATTTCTACTGTCCGAGATCGGACACTTTAGAATATGACCTGCTGGCAAGAGGCCGAGACCATGAAGAGTGGAGAGAGAAACATCTCTGGAGAGAACTGGAAAAAATCCGAACTGATCAATTGTTCCAGAGCAGTTTTTCCCAGAGAAAATCCATTTCTGGGAGTTCAGCAGCATTGAGCGGAGTCCCGGGGATTGGTAAAACAACAATGGTACAAAATATTGTTCGTGACTGGGCCACTGGGAAAATATACCCACACTTTCAATTTGTTTTCAGCTTTAAATTCCGGGATTTGAACGCTATTAACTGTAGAATAAACCAGAGGAATCTGATACTGGATCCGTATCCTTACTTTGCGAATACTCTGGGAGAGCTCTGGAAGAACCCAGAGGGATTGCTGTTTATATCAAATCAAAATCAAATCAAATCAACTTTTATTGTCATTGTTCATGCACAAGTGCAGTACAACGAAATGTAGGCTTGCGGCTCCCGAGAGTGTACATTTGTATTAAGACATTTAAACATCCAACATACATTTGGCTTTTAGTATATTAACATAAATATGACCATAATAAAGTGCATTGGCAGAAGTGCAGGCTTTAGAGTTTATTTGTGGAGTTCAGTAGGATGACAGCCCTGGGAAAGAAGCTGTTCCTAAATCTGGTCGTACGGGTGCAAATGCATTTGTAGCATCTCCCAGATGGTAGGAGGGTGAACAGACTGTGGCTGGGGTGGGTAGGGTCTTTGATGATTGACCGTGACCTCCGTAGACAGCGTTTCTGGTATATGTGCTCTCTGGTCAATAGCTGAGTGCCGGTAATGCGTTGGGCAGCTTTGACTACTCGCTGCAGGGCTTTCCGGTCATAGTAGCTACAGCTGCCTTACCATGCTGTGATACAATTTGTCAGGATGCTCTCTATAGTGCAGCGGTAAAAGTCAGAGAGGATCAGGGGTGACAGATTACATCCCTTCAGACTCCTTAAGAAATATAGGCGCTGCTGGGCCTTCTTCTCCAGAGAGGAGGTGTTGAGGGTTTGGATGGTTTGGATGAATTCAAGGACAGGATCGATTTTGCTGACAGTCGGAGAAATACAGTACCTCAGCACATGTGCACAGATCCCGAAGACTGATGTGAAGTGTCTGACATTGTGTACAGTTTAATACAGCACAAGCTGCTCCCAGGATGCTCAGTGCTAGTGACCAGCCATCCCACTGCATTACATTTATTGGAAAAGGCTGAGATCGGTGTCTGGGCTGAAATCCTGGGATTTGTTGGTGAACAGAAGGAATATTTCAACAAGATTTTTGAAGATCGGAAGGTGGCAGCAGCTGTTTTCAAACATGTGGAGGAGAACGAGATCCTATACACCATGTGTTACAACCCTTCCTACTGCTGGATCCTCGGTCTGTCACTGGGTCCCTTCTTTACACAAAGAGACAGGAATCAGCAGCGAGTTCCCAAGATCATCACACAACTATATTCCTACTATATTTACAACATTCTAAAAAACCATGGCCGAGAGATTGAAAGCACCCGTGATGTGTTGCTGAAGCTTGGTGAGATGGCCTTCACAGGAGTCTCCGAGAAGAAGATCGTGTTTAGAAATGGAGATTTGATCAAGTACAATCTGCAACCTTCCCAGTTCCTGTCTGGGTTCATGATGGAACATTTGGAGAGAGATGATTCTGCCCAGAGCATGGTGTACACATTCCCGCACCTCACCATCCAAGAGTTTGTAGCTGCACTCGCACAATTCCTGACTCTAAATCCTGGGGACATCCGAAAACTCCTCAGTGAAGCCCACAGCAAGGAAGATGGGCGATTTGAGATATTTCTCCGTTTTGTTGCTGGCCTCTCCTCTCCACAGTCAGCTCGGCCCCTGGAGGAGTATCTGGGTCCATTTCTTCATCAAACCACCTGCCGAGTGATTGTCTGGGTGAAGGAGAAGATTGAAGGACAGATTGGAAACACAGGGAGTGAATCTGGTAAAAGGAACCTCCTGAACACATTTCATTACCTGTTTGAGTCTCAGAATAAGGCACTGGCTCGGGCCACAGTCGGATCTGTGGAAACACTTACATTTGGTGGATTGCGACTGACCCCGATTGACAGTGCGGCCCTGTCTCATATCATTGGACTCTGTGATACAATAAAAACACTCAATGTAGGGGCCTGCAACATTCAGTGTGAAGGATTCCAGCGGCTGGGACCCGCACTGCACAAATGCCGAGTGTTGAGGTAACTGTTTATTTGTCTCTAACTGTTGGGCGAATTGTAGAACAGTCGTTGATGTTCCGTAATGAAGGGAAATAAGCAGTTCAGTTAAACCAGAGAGAAGCAGATTCAGCACAAATATGACCAATAATAAGAGGATCGGTCAGTAATTCCCAACGGACTGGAGAATCTGAAATGGATCCTTGTGAACAAGTAGGGATTTTACAGTCTTTATCAGATCAGCAAATGCAGGTCACTGAGAGCCTGATAATTAATTACAATAAATCATATTTGATAAGGCTGGACAGCGGAATGTAAACATAAAATATAATCCGTCAGTGAAGGTAAAACTAATTAAAAATATTTTCCACATCCACCATTTCAACTAGAAACAGGAGAGAAACCCGAGGTTAAATCAGTAACAGTTCGATATTTACTCCAATACCGTGCAGGGTTTGTCTTGTTGAGGGGGTTAGTTTCCTGGATTGGGAATATTGGGGAATCGGGAATTCTTTCAGCTGTTAATGTTTAGAATTATTCACAGTCCTGAACATTGATTAAAGATTGATATTCAGGATCTTAAATCTTCCTGTGAAAATGTTCTAATCCAATCTAACGTGTTGTGGGGTATGAGCCCCGGATTACAGACGCACACCAGCCAGTGGTGGGGCCTCGCACACAGCAGGCAGCTCCTGGGTAAACCGGGGGCAGTGAACATGGGAAATTCCCCATAATCCGCCCCCTGTGTGTGAGACCCCGCTCGGGGAGGGAACTCCCGAAATTTCCACAAAAACTGTCGAGCCAGTTACACCTGAATAGATGTAGCGCCAGTTTAATGGGGAATAAAGTGAGAGACACCACTCCCCTATAAATTAGGGGCTCAGGGACATTTGTAACTTGTAGCAGGACAGAATAAACTCTCCATGTTACATAAAATTCTGGGGGACTGATTTTAATGCAGCAGTTGGTGCCGTTTCACAATATAACTCACCCTGAGATATTATAGAGATTAATATAATGCACAGAGTATAAAGTACAGGGAATCACCGCTTTATCATTTAATTTGGGGAAAATCGCCCCTTTCCCATCAAATGTGGAGGTAAAATAAGAAGCAGCAGAAATGAGACAAGTTTCCTCATACATGACAGGGTTGGTTGCTGAGCTCCAGAAGGATAATTCTGATCATCAGGAAATGAGACTGGACTGAGGGACATTTAAAGGCTTAACACAGATCGCACTTTAGTTCATATATTCAGTGAATGTCAGTAATTGTATTTATGGGGAGTTGGACAGAGTGCGATTCATTGGCAGTGAGAGGAAAATCTAGTTATTAATTCCTGAAGTCATTTCAGTGATTGCTGTAATCTGAGAGAGAAATTGTATCTCATCCGGGATTTCATTCAGTTTGTTTCTCATCTCTATCTGTTTGTGTTTAGCCTGAGTGATAATAAACTGGTAGATTTTGGAGTGAAACTGCTGTCTGCGGCTCTAAGGATACCGGACTGTAAAATACAGGAACTGGTGTAAGTACCAGACTGTACGAGATTGTGTTTATAATAACTGGATGTCTGACATTGTACATTATTATTAGTGTATCATTAATAGTGATATTAAACACTGGGGATTTACTCTGATTCCTGCTATTTCTCTCTCTGATCCCAGGCTGCGTGATATCAGTCTCACGGATTGTTATGCTGAGGTTCTCGCCTCCGCTCTCAGTACAAACCAGTCACTGACGGTTCTGAACCTGAACAATAATAAACTGGGAGATTCAGGAGTGAAACTACTGTCTGCGGCTCTGAGGAACCTGGACTGTAAAATACAGGAACTGCGGTAAGTAACAGACTGTGAGATTGTGTTTATAATAACTGGATGTCTTAACACTATATTATTATTAGTGTCAGTAATAGTGTTATTAATAAACACTGTACATTGTTAATATTGGTAATAGTTTTATTAATGAACACTGCACATTATCAGTATCAATAACAGTGTTGTTAATAATAAACAATGGGGATTTACTCTGATTCCTGTTATTTCTCTCTCTCTGATCCCAGGTTGCGTGCTGTCGGTCTCAGATTCTGGTGCCGAGGATCTTGCCTCCGCTCTCAGTACAAACGGCTCACTGGCGGTTCTGGACCTTGGCTGCAATAAACTGGGAGATTCAGGAGTGAAACTACTGTCTGCGGCTCTGAGTAACACGGACTGTAAAATACAGGAACTGGAGTAAGTACCAGACTGTGTGAGATTGTGTTTATAATAACTGGATGTCTGACACTGTACATTATTAGTATCACTAATTGTGTTATTAATAAACACTGGGGATTTACTCTGATTCCTGTTATCCTCTCTCTGATCCCTGTCTGGATAATAACGGTCTCTCAGATACTTATACCAAGGATCTCGTCTCTGCTCTCAGTACAAACCGGTCACTGGCGGTTCTGGACCTCAGTTGCAATAAATTGGAAGATTCAGGAGTGAAGCTACTGTCTGCGGCTCTGAGGAACCCGGACTGTAAAATACTGGAACTGTGGTAAGGACCAGACTCTGAGAATTTGTTTATAATAACTTGATGTCTGACACTGTATATTATTATTAGTTTCAGTAATTGTGTTAATAAACACTGTACATTATTATCAGTAATAGTGTTATTAATAAACACTGCACATTATCAGTAATAGTGTTAATAAACATTTTACATTATTATCAGTGATAGTGTTATTAATAAACACTGAAAATTATTACAGTAATAACACTATTGCCAATAATAATGCTCAGTGTTTATTAATAACTCTATTACTGATATTAATAAATATTGAGTATTATGATTAATATCAGTAATAGTGTTATTTATAAACACTGGGGATTTACTCTGATTCCTGTTATTTCTCTCTCATCCTCAGGCTGGATGATGTCGGTCTCACAGATTCTTGTACCGAGAATCTCACCTCCGCTCTCAGTACAAACCGGTCACTGAGGTTTATGAACTTGAACAATAATAAACTAGGAGATTCAAGAGTGAAACAATTGTCTGCGGCTCTGGGGAACCCGGATAGTAAAATACAGAAACTGGAGTAAGTACCAGACTGTGTGAGATTCTGTTTATAATAACTGGATGTCTGACACTGAACATTATTATTAGTATCAGTAATAGTGTTATTAACAAACTCTGGCGATTTACCCTGATTCCTGTTGTTTATCTCTCTCTGATCTCCAGGCTGAAGGCTGTTGGTCTCTCAGATCCTTGTACCGAGGATCTCGCCTCCGCTCTCAGTACAAAACGCTCACTGACGGTTCTGACCCTGGAATCAAACTCCTTCACAGACCGATCTGTCCCTGCTCTCTGCCGCCTCATACAGACCTGCAAGAGTCTGGAGCAGATCTGGTGAGTGTTTGTGTTGATGTTTAACGTAATAAATAAAATATAAATGGGATTCAGTCACTTTTATAGGTAACATTTGTCTGTAATTATTATAATATTAACCTCCGACTCCCTGTTATTTACACTGTTGTTCAATCTATTTATTTCCTGTTTAATCTTTAATCTGTTTCAGGCTGACTGGGAATCAGTTCAGTTCAAACAGAGAGGATCAGCTGAAGTCGCTGTGGGAATCCAGACCTGGACTGAGAGTGGATGTGTGAACATCTCCCATTGTGAGGTCAGAGCACCAGCCGCAGGGTCACGAGTCTCAGCCGCCCGGCACCACAGCGCTGCTTCTGCAGGATATCCGGGGCTGAATGATCCGCAATGGGGCACTGGGGAAATGCACAGACAGGAAGGGCCCAGGGTGGGGCTCAGTCTGGGCTGCAGTGGGACACTGACAATTTAACTCATTATTCTGGAGTTTGGGGGTAACATAACCAGGGGTACCGCTCAGTGTCATTTCCCAGTGACCCAGCTGGGAAGTGAACCTGTGTGAGTTCAGGATGGGGCAGGGTCTGTTCTGCTTGGATGGATCCCATCATTCAATAGGGAACAACACCCAGTGTCTGGGGTCATCCTATACTATTAGGAGAGTTTTCAGAGACCTGTGCACCTGTGGAATTGAACTCCAGGATGGGTCAGCACAAGGAGGGGAGAAATGGGGAAAGTGCCAGCTGGGGATCCCGCTGTTCTGTGCGTGCGAACGTGAGCATTAGCGATGTTTATCACCCTGAATCTTCCGTAATTTCTGGGACCAACACGAGGACAGAAACTGATGTTACCATGGAAATGAAACCACGTGCACTTACAATAGACTTAATTTTAAAACTGTAGCACCTGGTAATGTGACTTCTGACTGAGATTGTGGAAAGAACTGTTGATCCACGAAACGTCCTGAGGAAACTCAGGGGCGGATGAACGGACTTGTTCTCACCCGTACCCATAGGCTTTGTATAATGACTGACGCTTGGAAATGTTTCTGACATTGTGAAATTTCATCTCTGTATCATTGCCTTATGGATTATGTAACAGTACTGATGAGAATTGTTATCATGTGTTGTTGAATTAAATGGTGCATTATATCAACAGGCGCAATTCAATTAAAATGTGAGAATTGTTTCTGATAGCTTCTAATCATTCCCTTCTCCAGATAAAGCTGGGTGTGGATCAGAAGAAGTGATCCTGAGGAAAACGTCAGAGCGAGCCAACAGCAACATGGTTCCAATAGTCTTTCGCCCCTTATCCAGTGAGAATTGTAGAATCATATCGCCCAGCAGGAGGCCATTTCGGCCATCGTGCCTGTGCCGGCTCTTTGAAATTGTTATCAAATTAGCCCCTTTCCTCGTAGCCCCGTAAATTTTTCTCCTTCAAATATTTATTCAAATCAAATCAAATCAAATCAAATCAACTTTTATTGTCATTGTTAGTGCACAAGTGCAGTACAACGAAATGTAGGCTTGCGGCTCCCGAGAGTGTACAATTTGGATTAGGACACTTAAACAATTCAACATACATTTGTACATATATATTAGCATAAATATGACCATAATAAAGTGCATCAGCAGATGTGCAAGCTTTAGTTTTAATTGTGGAGTTCAGTAGGATGACAGCCCTGGGAAAGAAGCTGTTCCTAAATCTGGTCGTACGGGTGCGAATGCATCTGTAGCGTCTTCCAGATGGTAGGAGGGCGAACAGACTGTGGCTGGGGTGGTTAGGGTCAAAATTCCATTTTGAAACTTAATACTTAATCTGTTTCAATCACCATTTCATGCAGTGCATTCCAGATCACAACAACTCCTTGTGTAAAACAAATTCGCCTTAGGTTGTCTCTTTTGCCAATCACCTTAAATCGAGCTCCTCTGGTTACCAGCACTGCTACTGGAAACAGTTTCTCCTTATTTACCACTAGCAGGGGAGCCCCGGGGTGCGAGGGCAATATTGGGCTGCGCGGTCTCTTTGACCCTGTCTGTCCCCCCTCTCGGTCCTGGTCGATGTGTGGGCCGGAAGCCTGGGACTGCATTTGGGCTGTCGGCAGTTGGAGAAGCCAAGGCCCGTTTTTTTTTTTTTTTTAAGCTAAACATTTCTAGCTTTTAATACCTTAAAAGATGAAAGTTAAAGTACTTATAAAACATTTTTGGTAAATCTTTTTCAAAAAAAAGAAGATACTAACCTCGATGAGCAGATTTTTAGGTTGAGGCAATGGCTGCCAGATCCCTGAGATGAAAACGATTAGTCTCGCCCACACACACACCGATTGGTCAACCATCAGGTGACTGAACTGTAGGATTGGTCAATCATGACGGCGCAGGATTGGTCGACCCTGACGTCATTCAATGCTAATGAGTGGTATTTTGAAGGTTTTTTGTATAATGTGTGAATAATTTTTGGTCGACCGAAAAGTAAATATGCTTATGACCGTTCTGGAATCGTAAGCTTTCTTTGGATGGAACGCACGTGTAGGTATGCTCTATATCATTCAAGTTTATAGCCGGACAGACAGAACGTAAGGAATCGCTTTATTACATACTAGCTGAAGTGCCCGGCGGTGCCGAGGCTTTTTCGAGGGCATGTTGTTGTTGGAAGAGAGAGAGAGACCGTCTGGGGGGAAGAGAGAGAGCGACTGGGGGTAAGAGAGAGAGCGACTGGGGGGAAGCGAGAGAGCGACTGGGGGGAAGAGAGACAGCGACTGGGGGGAAGAGAGAGTGCGACTGGGGGTAAGAGAGAGAGAGCGCGGGTGGGGGTGTGGCGGGAGAGGGAGAGCGTATCTGGGGGGGAGAGAGAGAGAGAGCACGACTGGGGGGGAAGAGAGAGAGCGACTGGGGGGTAGAGAGAGAGCGACCGGGGGGAAGAGAGAGAGAGCACGGGTGGGGTGAAGAGAGGGCGGGGGGAAGAGAGGGTGGGGGGGAGGGGGGGAGGGCGTGGAGGGGAGGGCGGGGCGGGGGGAAGGTAGGGGGGTGGGGGGAAGGGAGGGGGGGCGGGGGAGGGGGAAGGGCTGGGGGAGGGGGAAGGGAGGGGGGGAGAGGGCGGGGGGGAGAGGGGAGGAGGGGCGGGGGGGAGTGAGAAGGAGGGGCGGGGGGGCGGAAGGGGGGAGGGGCGGGGGGGCAGGGGGGCGAAGGGGGGGCCGGCGGGGGCAGGGGGCGGGGGGAAGGGAGGGCAGGGGAGGAGGTGTGGGGGGGAGGGCGGGGAGGGCGGGGCGTGGGGGAAGGGAGGGGGAGGGAGGGGTGTGGGGGGGGAGAGGGCGGGGGGAGAGAGGAGGAGGGGCGGGGGGGCGGAGGGGAGGAGGGGGGGAGGGGCGGGAGGTGGGCAGGGGGTGAGCGGCGGTGGGGGCGGCGGGGCGGGGGGGTTGGGGGCGGTGTGGGGGGCGGGGGGGGAAGGGAGGGCAGGGGAGGGGGAGGAAGAGGGGGTGAGGTAGGAAGGGAGGGCTTGAGGCTGGGAGAGGGCCACGCCCGGTTGCCGGGGTAACCCTGCCGCGCCGCCCCGCCCCGCACTCTCGATAGCCCCGCTCTCGAAGCCGCAGCTGCCCCGCCACGCCCCGCTCTCTGAGCCCACCCCGCTCTCCAAGCCCCAGCTGCCCCGCACTCCCATTGCCGGATTAACCATTCCCGCTCACCATGGCCGAGATCCGCACTCTCGAGAGCCCCGCCCCCCCCGCCCGAGCCGAGCGCGGAACAGATTCTCACCTGCTCCTGCTGCGCGCGCACCCTGACCCTCGGGGCTGACGCCGTTGCCCCGGGTAATGTGACACCGGGGGGAGGTGAGCGTGAGGAGCTTAGCAGCAGCCTAATTACCTAGCTCGGGCCTGGCTGGGCAAGAAATTACCAGGCTTTCAGGCCTAAGAAAAAAACAGGGAAAGGTAGGAAAAAGAACCTTCAGGTTAGATAATATATTTACAAATGAGTGATTTATTTTAAAACAATTTAATAAATTCAATTTTATTTTGCTGGAAATGTATATTTGAAAAGAATGACTCAGAAATCAGGAAACAGAATGGAAGCAAGATGGCGGCTACTCACCTCGGTTCAGAATGATAAAGCCCGCCCACACACGCCCCGATTGGTCGACCATCAGGTGACCAAAGTGTAGGATTGGTCAATCGTCCCGTCACTCGACCGTAGGAGGGCCCGGCCGCACACGGCAGCAAGCCGGCGTACGATTGGTCGAGCTCGAGGTCACTCTGTCGCTAATGAGCGGATAATGAGATGCTAATGAGCAGAATGTTAAGGTTTTTCAGATACCGCGGGCGCGATTTTAGCCCGGCCGAAACGTAAATATGCTTAAAACCGTTTTGGAAAAGTAAGCTTTCTTTCGACGTAACGCACGCGTAGGTACGCCCTGTAACTTTTGAGCGCATAGCCGCCCAGACGCACACGTGCAGACAGACAGAAGGACAGACAGACAGAAGGACAGAAGGACAGACAGATGGACCGATTTATATATATAGATAGACTAGCTGGGGGAGCCCGGCTTTGCCAGGGCTGTTTTGGGCCGGGCGGTTTAAATCGAGTGCCAGGCTTCGGGCCCTGTCTGTCTGTGCCTCTGTGAATCTGCTGCCGGGCAACATTTTAAATGGAGTCCCAGGCTTTCGGGCCCTGCCTCTCTGTCCCTCTGTGGCGAATCTGCTGCCGGGCAAAATTTCTACCTTTTAATACCTTGAAAGATGAAAGTAAAAGTACTTATAAAATGTTTTTGGTAAATCTTATGTTATTTTTAAAGAGATACTAACTTTTTGGAAGCTGGATTAGCAGATTTTCAGCTGGAAGTAGTGAAGCAATGGCTGCCCGATGCCTGAGTTGAAAAGCATTAGTCCCGCCCACAGACGCAGCGATTGGCCAACCATCAGGCGACTGAACTGTAGGATTGGTCAAGCGTGACGGCACAGGTTTGGTCGAACCTTGATGTCAGTCAATCAATGCTAATTAGCAGATAATGAGCGTAATTTTGAAGGTTTTTGAATAACGCGCGAGCAATTTTTGTCCGATAGAAAAGTAAATATGCTTAAGACCGTCCTGGAACGGTAAGCTTTCTTTAGAGGTAACGCATGCGTAGGTACGCTCTATAACTTTTGAGCATATAGCCGGATAGACAAAACATAAGGAACCGCTTTATATATATAGAAGAAGATAGATAGAAGATAGCTAGATAGATAGATAGATAGATAGATAGATAGATAGATAGATAGATAGATAGATAGATAAATAAATACTAGCTGGAGTGCCCGGCGGTGCTGAGGCTTTTTCGAGGGCATGTTGTTGTTGGAAGAAAGAGAGCGGCTGGTGGGAAGAGAGATAGCGACTGGGGGGGGGAATGTGAGAGCGACTGGGGGGGGGGAAGAGAGAGCGATTGGGGGGGAAGAGAGAGAGCGACTGGGGGGAAGACAGAGCGACTGGGAGGGATGAGAGAGAGCAACAGGTGGGGGAAGGAGAGAGAGCGACTGGGGATTAAGAGAGAGAGCGACTGGGGGGGAAGAGTGAGAGCGACTGGGGGGGAAGAGAGAGAGCGACTGGGGGGGAAGAGAGAGAGCGACGGGGGGAAGAGAGAGCGACTGGGGCGGAAGAGAGAGAGTGACTGGGGGGGAAGAGAGCGAGCGACGGGGGGAAGAGAGAGCGACTGGAGGTAAGAGAGAGAGCGACTGGGGGGGGAAGCGAGAGAGCGACTGGGGGAAGGGAGGGGGGAAGGGAGGGGGGAAGGGGGGGGAATGGGGGAAAAGGGAGGGGGGAGGGGGAAAGGAGGGGAGGGGGGAAAGGGGAGGAGGGGGAAAGGGGGGCAGAAAGGGAGGGGTGGAGAAAGGGAAGGGGGGAAGGGGAGGGGAGGTGAAAGGGAAGGGGGGAGGGGAGGGGGGAGGGGAGAGGGGAGATGGGGGAGGGGAGGGGGGAGAATGGGGAGGGGGAAGAAAGGAGAGGCGGGAGAAAGGGAAGGGTGGGGAGGGGAGGGGGAGAAAGGGGAGGGGGCGAGAAAGTAAAGGGGAGGGGAGGGGGGGAGAAAGGGGGGAAAGGGGAGGGGGGAGCGAATGAAAGGGGGGGAGGGGGTGAAAGGGATGGGGGAAGGGGGAAGGGGAGGAGGATGGGGGTGAGCGGAGGGGGAAAAGGGAGGGGAGGGGGGTGAAGGGGGGAGAAATGGGAGGGGAGGGGGGAGACAGTGGAGGGGAGGGGGGAGAAAGGGGAGGGGGGAGAAAGGGGAGGGGAGCGGGGAGGGGAGGGGGTAGAAAGGGGAGGGCGGAGAAAGTGGAGGGGAGGGGGGAAGAAAGGGAAGGGGGAGTTAGCAGACCCTCTCCCCTCTGCCGGCGATGGCCTGCTGAGCTCCGTGCCGCCCGATGCACTGACATGCCGAGTGCAGCGCCCCGGACAGCCCGAGCCCCACCCTCCTGAGGCGGCTTGAGATGGCCGATTGCGTCTGGCTGGGCCCGGTTGCCTTGGTAACCCTGCTCCCCTCTCCGCCTCCCGATCTCCGGGATCGGGCCTGGGCCTGAGCATCTTGAGATGGCCAATTGCGGCTGGCGAGCCCGGTTGCCAGGGTAACCCTCTCCACTCCCGCTCCCCTCCCGAGCCCCGCCTCCCGCTAACCTGCTCGCTTCCCTCTGGCCACGCTCTATGTGGAGGTGCGCCGTGCAGCGCGAGTGCGAATGAAACCCCAGCCAGCCTTTACCAAGATGGCTGGCCGCTAGTTCGGAATCGGGCCCAGCGGGGGGGTGTGGTCGGGGGTGAGGTGTGGGAGGAGCATGCCACAAAACAATTGCCTAGGGTCCAGCATGGCTGGCAACAGACGGCCAGGCTTGAGGCCTACCTGCAAAAACGGGGAAAGGTAGGAAAATTAATGAGATTAGATAAAAGATTTAGAAAGTAATTAACTTTTTAAAAAAACAATATGTGTTTTAAAAGCAACTTTTTTTAAAGACGCAGAAAGCGAGAAAAAGAAATGAAAAGTTTGGAATCAAGATGGCGGCGACTCACCTCGGTTCAGAACGATAAGGCCCGCCCACACACGCACGGATTGGTCGACCGTCAGGTCACCGAAGCGTAGGAATGGTCAATCATCCCGTCACTCGACTCAAGGAGGGCCCGCCCGCATGCGCCAGGAACCCGCCCCTGCCACGCAGCGATTGGTCGACCGTCGGGTCGCTCGACCGTACGATTGGTCGACCTTAATGTCACTCTATTGCTAGTGAGTGGATAATGAGATGCTAATGAGCGGAATTGTGAATGTTTTTTGGATACCGCAGGCGCAATTTTTGTCTCGCGAAAACGTAAATATGCTTACGACAGTTCCGGAATCGTAAGCTTCATTTTGATGTAACGCACGTGTAGGTACACTCTATAACATTAGAGTGTATGGCCGGACAGACAGACCGACAGACAGACAGGTGTATATTTATATATCTATATATATAAAGCGGCTCTTCTGTCTGTCTGTCTGTCTGTCTGTCTGTCTGTCCGCCTCGTCTCGATGCGTTTGGAAGTTACAGAGCGTACCGACGCGCGCGTCGCCCCAAAAGAAAGCTTGCGATTCCGGACCGGTCATCGGCCTATTTACGTTTCGGCCGGACAAAAATCCCGCCCGCAGTATCCCAATAAACGTTCAGCGTTCCGCTCATTAGCATCTCATTAGCGACCGTGTGACCTCGAGGTCTTCCTACAGTTGAGTGTCGAGTGACTCGACGATTGAACAATCCTACGCTTCGGTGACCTGACCGGTCGACCAATCGGTGCGTGTGTGGGCGTGCCTTATCCTTCTGAACCGAGGTGAGTGGCCGCCATCTTGATTTTCCACAATTTTTTCCCCCACACTTTCTGTGTGTTCGGGAACTAAGGTAAATATTTGAATTAAGTGTTAGGGAATTAATTAACAATTTATTTCAGTTTTATATTGTGTTTAGCAACCCCCTCTCCCTCCTCCTCACCCTCCCGTAGGGGGGACTCGGTGCTGGTCTCCAGGCCCGCTGCAGGCAGGCCTGAAGCTCCAAAAATTTCTCTATCTCTCTCTCTTCCCTCTCTCTCTCTCTTTCTCCTCTTCCCTCTCTCTCCTTCTCCTCTTCCCTCTCTCTCCTTCTCCTCTTCCCTCTCTACTTCCCCCTCTCAGGTTTGACGGTGTCGGGGCCCGAAGTGAGCCGCTCTAACGGCAGCCAGCCCGCGGGGTTTCCCATCCTACTCCCCGCTCTAACGGCCGCCAGCCCGCGGGGTTTCCCTGCCTACTCCCCGCGGGCCGCCTCGCGCCGCTGGCACTGACCGCGCATGCGCCGCCCGCCCGCGAGAGCCCGTTCTGGCTTTTTTTTAAACGGCAACCACGCATGCGCACGGCCGTTGCGCAGCCGCCTCGACGCCGGCACGCATGCGCACGGCTCCCGTGACGCCAGCACACAGCCTCGTGAGATCGCGGGGGGGGGAGAGCTTCGGGAAATCGCGGGGGGGAGAGCCTCGGGAAATCGCGGGGGGGAGAGCCTCGGGAAATCGCGGGGGGGAGAGCCTCGGGAAATCGCGGGGGGGAGATCCTTCGGGAAATCGCGGGGGGGAGAGCCTCGGGAAATCGCGGGGTGGGGAGAGCCTTGGGAAATCGCGGGGGGAGAGAGCCTCGGGAAATCGCGGGGGGCGGGGGGGGAGAGAGCCTCGGGAAACCGCGGGGGGGAGAGCCTCGGGAAATCGCGGGGGGCGGGGGGGCGGAGAGAGACTCGGGAAATCGCGGGGGGGAGAGCCTCGGGAAATCGCGTGGGGGAGAGCCTCGGGAAATCGCGGGGGGGGGAGAGCCTCGGAAATCGCGGGGGGGGGGCGGGGAGGGCCTCGGGAAATCGCGGGGGGGGGGAAAGCCTCGGGAAATCGCGGGGAGGAGAGCTTCGGGAAATCGCGGGGGGGGAGAGCATCTGGAAATCGCGGGGGAGGGGGGAGGGCCCCGGGAAATCGCGGGGGGGTGGGGAGGGCCTCGGGAAATCGCGGGGGGGGAGAGCCTCGGGAAATCGCGGGGGGGAGAGCCTCGGGAAATCGCGGGTGGGAGAGCCTCGGGAAATCGCGGGGGGGAGAGCCTCGGGAAATCGCGGGGTGGAGAGAGCCTCGGGAAATCGCGGGGGGCGGGGGGGGAGTGAGCCTTGGGAAATCGCGAGGTGGAGAGGCTCGGGAAATCGCGGGGGGGTGGGAGGGCCTCGGGAAATCGCGGGGGGGGGGGAGAGCCTCGGGAAATCGCGGGGGGGAGACCCTCGGGAAATCGCGGGGGGGAGAGCCTCGGGAAATCGCGGGGGGGGAGAGCCTCGGGAAATCGCGGGGGGGAGAGCCTCGGGAAATCGTGGGGGGGAGAGCCTCGGGTAATCGCGGGGGGGGAGAGCCTCGGGAAATCGCGGGGGGCGGGGGGGGAGAGAGCCTCGGGAAATCGCGGGGGGGATAGTCTCGGGAAATCGAGGGGGGGAGAGCCTCGGGAAATCGCGCTGGGGAGAGCCTCGGGAAATCGCGGGGGGGAGAGCCTCGGGAAATCGCGGGGGGGAGAGCCTCGGGAAATCGCGGGGGGCTGGGGGGGAGGAGAGCCTCGGGAAATCGCGGGGGGGGAGAGCCTCGGGAATTCGCGG